>NW_007255937.1:7622-17918 GCF_000164805.1 Carlito syrichta | reverse complement strand
ATGATGGGTGGGTAAATGGGTGAGTTGATGGATGGATTAATGGATGGAAAGAAGGAAGGATGGGTGAATGGATAGGTGTGTGGGTGGATGGATGAATAGGTGGGTGGGTGGACAGACATTGATGGAATGGATGGATAATTAGATGGATAGATGGGTGAATAGATTGATGGGTAGGTGAGTAGATGGATGATGGATGGGTGAATGTATTAATAGGTGGGTGGGTGAATGGATGGGTGGGTGGGTGGATGGATGGATGGAATGGATGGGTGAGTGGATGGACAGATGGGTGAACAGATAAATGGATAGGTGAGTGGATAGATGATGGATGGGTGAATGGATGAATAGGTGGGTGGGTGATTGGGTGGGTATGTGGGTGGGTGGGTGGATGGATGGATGGAATGGATGGGTGAGTGAATGGACAGATGGGTGAATAGACTGATGAGTAGGTGAGTGGATAGGTGACCAATGGGTACATGGAGGGGTGGGTGAGTAGATGGGTAGACGGATGGGTGGGTGGATGTGTAAATATGTTGATGGGTGAATGGGTAGGTGGATAGGTGCGTATATGTATTTGTGTGGATGGGTGGGTGGATGGACAGATGGGTGAACAGATAAATGGATAGGTGAGTGGATAGATGATGGATGGGTGAATGGATGAATAGGTGGGTGGGTGATTGGGTGGGTATGTGGGTGGGTGGGTGGATGGATGGATGGAATGGATGGGTGAGTGAATGGACAGATTGGTGAATAGACTGATGAGTAGGTGAGTGGATAGGTGACCAATGGGTACATGGAGGGGTGGGTGAGTAGATGGGTAGACGGATGGGTGGGTGGATGTGTAAATATGTTGATGGGTGAATGGGTAGGTGGATAGGTGCGTATATGTATTTGTGTGGATGGGTGGGTGGATGGACAGATGGGTGAACAGATAAATGGATAGGTGAGTGGATAGATGATGGATGGGTGAATGGATGAATAGGTGGGTGGGTGATTGGGTGGGTATGTGGGTGGGTGGGTGGATGGATGGATGGAATGGATGGGTGAGTGAATGGACAGATTGGTGAATAGACTGATGAGTAGGTGAGTGGATAGGTGACCAATGGGTACATGGAGGGGTGGGTGAGTAGATGGGTAGACGGATGGGTGGGTGGATGTGTAAATATGTTGATGGGTGAATGGGTAGGTGGATAGGTGCGTATATGTATTTGTGTGGATGGGTGGGTGGATGGACAGATGGGTGAACAGATAAATGGATAGGTGAGTGGATAGATGATGGATGGGTGAATGGATGAATAGGTGGGTGGGTGATTGGGTGGGTATGTGGGTGGGTGGGTGGATGGATGGATGGAATGGATGGGTGAGTGAATGGACAGATTGGTGAATAGACTGATGAGTAGGTGAGTGGATAGGTGACCAATGGGTACATGGAGGGGTGGGTGAGTAGATGGGTAGACGGATGGGTGGGTGGATGTGTAAATATGTTGATGGGTGAATGGGTAGGTGGATAGGTGCGTATATGTATTTGTGTGGATGGGTGGGTGGATGGACAGATGGGTGAACAGATAAATGGATAGGTGAGTGGATAGATGATGGATGGGTGAATGGATGAATAGGTGGGTGGGTGATTGGGTGGGTATGTGGGTGGGTGGGTGGATGGATGGATGGAATGGATGGGTGAGTGAATGGACAGATTGGTGAATAGACTGATGAGTAGGTGAGTGGATAGGTGACCAATGGGTACATGGAGGGGTGGGTGAGTAGATGGGTAGACGGATGGGTGGGTGGATGTGTAAATATGTTGATGGGTGAATGGGTAGGTGGATAGGTGCGTATATGTATTTGTGTGGATGGGTGGGTGGATGGACAGATGGGTGAACAGATAAATGGATAGGTGAGTGGATAGATGATGGATGGGTGAATGGATGAATAGGTGGGTGGGTGATTGGGTGGGTATGTGGGTGGGTGGGTGGATGGATGGATGGAATGGATGGGTGAGTGAATGGACAGATTGGTGAATAGACTGATGAGTAGGTGAGTGGATAGGTGACCAATGGGTACATGGAGGGGTGGGTGAGTAGATGGGTAGACGGATGGGTTGGTGGATGTGTAAATATGTTGATGGGTGAATGGGTAGGTGGATAGGTGTGTATATGTATTTGTGTGGATGGGTGGGTGGATGATTGGTCAGGTTGTGTCTCAAACTTTTCACACAAGGAGAAAGCACTGAGCCTGCATAACCCTATGACCTCCCTGAGGTCTTGGCACCTTCACCCATAGATTGGGCCTGTCACTTACCCGTGTCCCTCAGTGGGCATCTGTGAGGGTCATGTGAGGTCAAGCACACTTGAAAATGACTTAGACAACTGTAGGTGAGTTATGTATGTGAACTGCCACAATCTACATTAAGAGGGGTGTAAGTTAGTGAAAAGTCTGGGTTAGAGGGAATTTTTAAAACGTGATTTATTCCTTTCGAGCTTGCGTCATTACAGGAGCTAATTGCTAATAGCATATTTTCAAGTCAGGTCCTGCTGGGCCAACTCCAGAGTGGGAAAAATCTCATAATTAGCAGCTTCATTTGCATGCAAACAATGATGTCCCTCAAGTCTTTAAGGCTGCTCCCAGGGAAGAAGTACTTGCCTTCTTGTTTTCAGTGATTAAATTGCTTTTGCCAAACCCATCAAAAAGTAGAGAGGTACACTTGAGTCCAGCCAAATCATCACTAATGTCCAATGATCCCAAATTCCAAATTCAGGTTGTCTCAGTTCATAAGATTTCCAAGTACAGCATGTGAAGACATGCAAGCAAGACACTGCCAGAGACCAGCTCCAGTCGGGTTCAGGGTACCCCAAAGGTGGAGATGGCATCGGCGATTTGGGGAAAGAAGAGAGAAAGAAAGAGACTGGACTCCAGTCTAGCGAAGAAGCGATGTGTGTTATTGGGAATTACAACGGGTCTTTTATACACAAAGTCAGATGTGGGAGGGGCATCCCCCACCCACCAGAAACCTTAATACATGAAAGCTTAATCAATGATTGCCTTTAAACCCTTTTCATATGATAATCTTAAAATCCCATAACAAAGGATAACCTAATCCGTGACTGACATATTCTATAAACCTTTTTCATCCTAAGATGATTGATTTATGCCAAGTTAAACAATTCTATAGAAGCTTAAGTATTTACTTTATAGGTGAAAGTGGCCCATCCCAGAATGTTTGGAATGTGGCCCAGTCCAAAGTTCACAGTGGGCTACCTGCAAGTAACCCAGCCGCATCCTTTCAACAAAATGGCTGTCTTCTAAAACTATATTCTACAATTTACACCTTCAATAAATCCTAAGATCATGACCCAGAAGCCTGTGACCAATACTAAGGCTCTTAGATGTGACACGAGTTTGAATTATAAGTTGTGTGAAAGCCAAAACTGCAGTTTGCGGAAGAATGGGAACAATGAGCATCTAAAGTTAGCTTGTGTTTGTCCCGGTCTCAGAGTTTTTATGTTTTGAGCTCACAGAAGCTTAATCTGGTTAGTGCTGAGTAGAAAGGGGGAGGAAATGGGGTCAAATAGCTCCCAAACGCATCCTAGTGGTCTCGGGGTCAACGGCCCTTCCTGATCCCTAACGCCTCCATGGCTGGCTCCCAACACTTGATAAACCTGTGTATTCTCTATCATTCGGTGCAGTGATTCCAAAATTTCAGTCATGCCGAGCTACTCAATAGTGTGGTCAAGTCTTGTAGCTCCTTACTGATTTTCTGTCTACTTGTTATGTCAATTATTAAGAGAGGTGTTTACACCTCTGACTACAGTGGTGGATGTATTTATTTTTCCTGGCAGTGCCATCAATGTTTATAGCATACATTTTGAGGTTCGGTTATTTGGGTGTATTGAGGCCATTTAGAATTGTCATGAGCTTCAAATTAGCAGATTCCTTCATCACCATGAAGTCACTTTCCTTGTCCCTGGTAGAACTCTTTGCTCTAAAATCTACCTGGTCTGATATTAGTCTTTTGATGAGTGTTCATGGTGTATCCTTAATTTTAAACTTTCAACCCTTTTACAGGTGGAACATCTCAAATCAGAAAATCTGAAATCCCAGGTGCTCCAAAATTCAAAAATTTTCTAGCACTTGGAGAGGCCTTAGAGGAACTCAGAGGAAATGCTCATTGGAGTATTTCAGGCTTCAGATATTTGGATCCGGGATGCTTAAACTGTTATAATGCACATGTTTTAAATAATAAAAAAAACCCCAAACACTTCTGGTTTCAAGCATTTTGGACAAGGGACATTGAGCCTGTGTATCTTTATATATAAAGCAGTTTTCTTGTAGGCATATAAGCTAGTCATACTTGTTTAATATACTTATTGGCTAGTTGGATTTAAATCTGCCCTCTTGTTGTTTGTTTCCTGTTTGACCCATCTGTTACCCCTTTCCCCTCTTCTGCTTTCTTTTGGATTAAATTGAGTAGTTTTACCATGCTTTTCCCCCCTCCTTTGTTAGCTTATTAGCTGTGACTCTTGTGTTACATCTGTGGTTTGCTTTAGGGCTTGTAGGTAACATCTTGAACTTGCCCACAGTCGACCTTCAGGGGATATTGTCCACACAGCAACCAGTGTCAGAATCCTCAGCTGTGCATCTCCATGTCTGCACAGAGCTCTTGTGCTGCTGCTGCACAGTGTCTTACTTCTGTGTCACAAATCCCCCAGTTCCCCTGAGACCCATCCACACTGTCACCCGAGTCATCACCAAGTGGTATTTCACAGTGTAGTTGTACCACGGTTTGTTTAACCACTTGTTCCTAGATGGACATTTAAGTTTTGCCCTCCCCCAACTTTTTTTTTTTTTTTTTGTCTACAGTGAATTTAGCTGCTGGGAACACACCTGTTACAGGGTTTTGGTGAACTGTTTTCATTTCTCTGGATAAATGCCACAAGGTACAACTGCTGGGTCATATGGTGAGTGCATGTTAAGCTTACTAAAATCTACCCAACTCTTTCCCAAAGTCACTGACCCAACTCTGTTTCACCAGCAGTGTGTGAGGGATACATCTTATTTGTCTCTTTTGAGGGGTGGGTAGTGATAGTTGGCTGTGGTCTAAATTCACGTTTCCCCTTGGCTAGTGTTGGCCATCCTTCCACATGTCTGTTTGCCATCCCTGTGTCCAGATCCACCTGTGGATCCAGCAAGATGTCTCCTCAGCACGTGGCTAGCTTGTTTTCTTTTTTACTGTAGGTCCCAGGAGTCCTTGTATATGGGGGAGCAAGCCTCTGCCAGACACGTGGCTTAGATATGTTCCCCCAGTCTACAGCTCATCCTTCTAGTCTAACAGCGTCTTGAGAAAAGGAGAGCTACTTGATGTCAGCAAGGCCTCATTGTTGGTGTCTCCTTTTATGGGTCCTGCTTTTGGTGTCAAAAGAATCTTTCACCCAGTCTCAGGTCCCATAGAGTCTCTCTCGTATTTCTTTCCAAACGTTTTATAACTTTGAGTTTCATGTGTGAGTTCATGGTCCATCGTGAGTTAGCTTTGCATGCTTAGGTGCTACAGGGAAGACACATGTGTACTCTGGACATGCGATGCAAGGCTCATCTGGGCTCTGCTCTGTCTCCTTGACCCTCATTTCTGTCCCTCCCCAGCACCGTCATGGTGATATTACTGTGGCCACAGAAGTCTGCAGTGTAGTTGAGGTATTCCTTCCCCTTTCTTCTTCAAAATTGTCTTAGCTGTCCTGGGTCCTGCATCTTTCCATATAAATTTTAGAATAAGTTTATGTCGGCAAAAACCTTGCTGGGATTTGGGTAGGAATTGTATGATCCATAAGGGGAGAACTGGCCTGTTACTGTCTTCAGTCCTCTGGTCAATAGACATCATGGTGTGTCTCTCCATTTATTTAGGTCTTTAAATTTTGCATTTTTAATATTTAGCATACAGGTATGACATGTTTTGTTACGTTTTTATCTTAGTATTTAATTTTCTCTGGACCAATTATAGATGGTATTGTATTTTTAATTTATATCTCCTTCTGTATTGTGTTAGTGTATAGAAATGTTACTGGTGCTTGTGTGTTGACATGTATCCTATGACCTTGCTGACTTCACTTATTAGTTTTAGGAGTTTTGTTGTGGATTCCTTGGGGCTTTCTATGGAGATAATCACGTGATCTGTGAACAAAAACATTTTTGTTTCTTCCTTTCCAATCCATAAGCCTTTTCTCTCTCTTGTTTACTTTTATTTTTTTGCTTTGTTGCACTGGTGAGAGTGACATCCTCACCTTGCTCCTGAGCATGGGGGTGAGCGTTCACTGCTCCACCGTCATGTGTGATGTTAGCTGCAGGCTTGGCAGAGGCTTTTCATCAGGTTGGGAAAGCTCCTACTCCTGCATCACTGAGCATTTGCATCACGTTCAAGTGTTGGATTTTGTCAGATTCTTTATGGACTGACATGAGCATGTGATTCTTCTTCAGTTGTCAATGTGCACCTTACTTTCACCTTCACTTCTGAAAGACATCTTTTCTGACAGCAGAATTCTCAAGTCTGTGTTTCTTGGGCATCTATCATGAGGATGCTGCCCGCTGCCCCTGGCCGGCACCCTGTCTGCATGAAACCTGCTGGTGCCACTGTTGTCTGTGTCCCATCAGATAGGAGGTGTCTTGTTTCTCTGGCTGCTTCTTGAAGATTCTTCTGTTTACCACTGGTTTTAAGCAATTTGATTTTGTGACTTGGTGTCATTTTCTTCCTGTCTCTTGTGTTGGGGTTTGTTGAGCTTCCCAAATCTGTGGGTTAATGGTCGTCAACAAATGTGGAAAAATTTAAGCCACTGTCTGAACACCCCTCCCTGGCCTCCAAGGCTGCATTCACCGTGTGTCAAACTCTGTGTTAGCCTCTCTCCCAGGGGCCGTTTTCCAGGTATTTTCTCTATTTTTGTTTTTTTAAATGTACTGTCCAGTGCTGTGTCTCCAGGTGTTCTAACCTCTTCTGTGATGTCTCACCTGCTCTTAACCCCATCCACTACACTTTCCAGCTCTGGAAATTTGATTTGGGTGTTTCTTACCGCTTCCTCTCTCAGGTTTTCCTCCTGCTTCCTGAATATGCAGAAGGTAGTGACAGTAACTGCTTTAATATCCCCATTCCTCCTTCCTTCATGTCCCATCTTGAGCTGGTTTTGACTGACTGGATTCACTTTCCATACAGGATGTGTGTCTGCATCTCTGAATGCCTGCTGGCTTTGATCAGGCATCAGATACTGTGGCTTCCACCTTGTTGGGTGCTGGATGTGTTTTGTATTCTTAGACATGCACCCGAGCTGGTTCTAGGGCATGGTGAAGTCCTTGGAAACTGTGTGATGATCCTTTGGGGTCTTCCTTGCTTTTAGGCTTTTTGAGGCAGGACCTGAACAGTGTTCCATCTCCAGCTAATTTGTCCCATTATTAAAACAAAGGCCTTCTCAGGACACTGCTGGACACTGTGAACTTTTCCACTGCAGACACTAGCCCTGTAAAAGGTCCAAGCATTGCTTGCTCCCTCTCATTCCTTCTGGTGATTCTTTTCAGGCCCTGGGGGCTTCCCACGTGCTGATCAGTCCCCAGCTGAAGACCCAGGAGACCCTCTCCTTCCATGGCTGTCCCCTAGAGATCTGGGTCTGCTAACCCCGGTCCTCCCTGGCCTCCAGATCCTCCCTGGCCTCTAGCTGCACAGTGGGGGCAACACCCAGGCCTCCTGGGGCCCTCTCCCAGCACTGGGCTGGAATGTCTCCAGGCCTAGCTGAGGACTCCCTTGCTGGACTGTCCTCTCACAGGGATCCCCATCTCTACTGCTCCCAGTCTAACACCCAACACGTTTCATACATTTTTGTCCACTTTTTCACTTGTGTTGGTGGAAGGTGGACCCAGTCTCTGTTAGTCTGCTTTGGCCGAAAACAGACATTCTGATGCTGCTGTTTCAAAGGGTCTCGGTGGGCCAAGTTCTTGTGAGTAAGCAGTCAGCCTTCCTCCTTCCTGCCTTGTGCACCACAACCATGATGCTCTTCAGATGGAAGCCGTCATGCAGACAGGAGAGCCCAGGATCACGGCTGTGCCCCAGGCTGGTATGCTTCTGATCAGAGGGAGAGCGTCAAACTGACTGAAAAGCAGCTTTAACTGCCAAGTGTGTTTTTTACCTGGAGGAAAAACAGGGATCCTGGGGAAGAGCCAAAAGGTTTCAGAGTTTTCTGGTTTTTTTTTTTTTTTTTGAGTTGGAGTTTCACTCCATCGCCCAGACTGGAGTGCAGTGGCTGCTCCTGGCCACCGCAGCCTCGACCCACTGGGTTCCGGCGATCCTTCCGTCTCAGCCTTCCGAGTAGCCGAAATTACAGGCATGCGCTACCACACCTGGGTGATTTTTTATTTATTATAGAGATGAGGTCTCACCAAGTTGCCCAGGTGGGTCTCGAACCTGTGAGCTCAGGCAATCCACTCATCTCAGCCTCCCAAAGGTGTGGGATTACAGGCTGAGACACCGAGCCCAGCAAAAATGTATCCATGCCTGGGTGGTGTGGAAACCCTCCCATGAGCCCCAGTGTCTTGTGTCCGGGTGAGCTCCTCAGTGTCCCAACCACATCCTTACCAAGTGGCCTCAGTCAGGCTCCCAGCTCCGGTCGCCACCCTACTGTGATTACTGTCAATTGGACCCCAGTGGTGGGACCTGAAGATTGACCATGACGCATGTGGTTGTAGTTTAGACCCACATAATGCAGCTCACCAGATTCCATGGTTGCTTCTTGTTGGGAGCCAGCCATGGAGGCCCACTGAGCATTAGGGATCAGGAAGGGCCGTTGACCCCGAGACCACTAGGATGCATTCGGGAGCTGTTTGACCCCATTTCCTCCCCATTTCTACTCAGCACTAACCTGATTAAGCTCCTATAAGCTCAAACATAAAAACTCTGAGACCGGGATGAACACAAGCTCACTTTAGAAGCTCATTGCTCCCATTCTTCCACAAACTGCAATTTCGGCTTTCACACAACTTGCAATTCAAACTTGGGTCACATCTAAGAGCCTTAGTATTGGTGACAGGCTTCTGGGTTGTGATCTCAGGATTAACTGAAGTTGGATAAGGTGTAAATTGTGTAGAATATAGTTTTAGAAGACAGCCATTCTATTGAAAGAATGTGGCTAGATTACTTGCAGGCAGCCCACTGTGAACTTTGGACTGGGTCACATTCCAAACATTCTGGGATGGGCCATTTTCATTTGTAAAGTAAATACTTAAGCTTCTATAGAATTGTTTAACTTGGCATAAATCAATCAGCTTAGGATGAAAAAGGTTTATAGAATATGTCAGTCATGGATTAGGTTATCCTTTGTTATGGGATTTTAAGATTATCATATGAAAAGGGTTTAAAGGCAATCATTGATTAAGTTTTCATGTATTAAGGTTTCTAGTGGGTGGGGGATGCCCCTTCCACATCTGACTTTATGTATAAAAGACCCATTGTAATTCCCAATAACACACATCGCTTCTTCACTAGACTGGAGTCCAGTCTCTTTCTTTCTCTTTCTTCTTCCTCCCAATTGCCAACACCATCTTCACTTTTGGGGTACCCTGAACCCGGCTGGAGCTGGTTTCTGGCAAGTGGCACCTGAACGTGGGACCAAAGGTAAGCTTTCTTTTTCTTTTTCTTTTTTTTATTAATCAATATTTTTATTATGGTTTTGTGGGGTACAGTTAAGGGTTAGGTGTACAATTACGTTTCATTCAGGCACCCTGTTAATAAGAGGTGTTTCCCCATCCCCAGACAGATATTTGCTACTCTTAATCCCATCCCCTTCCCCCCCATAGATTCCCAGTACTGTTAGTCATTTTTTTATAGTATTATATTGGATGTTCAAGGTCCATTATATGAGTAAGAACATGTGATACTCAGATAATGTTTCTGTGAGAGGTCACTCAGAATTTATTACAGACTCTAGTTCCATCCAGGTTGCTGCGAAGTTCATGATTTTGTTCTTATTTATGGCTGCGTAGTATTCCATCATGTATATGTACCACATTCTGTTAATCCAGTCCTCTTTTGATGGGCAGCATGGCTGTTTCCAGGTTCTTGCTATTGTGAACAACGCTGCGATAAACATATGTGATCAGGTATCTTTTTATAGAGGGATTTGAGTTCTTCAGGGTATATTTCCAGGAGGGGGATTGTGGGATCATATGGAAGGTCTATTTTTAGAGCTTTTAGGAATCGCCACACTGCTTTCCACAGAGGTTGCACTAGTTTACACTCCCACCAACAGTGTAGAAGTGTTCCCTTTTCACCACACCCTG
>NW_007255937.1:5401-7121 GCF_000164805.1 Carlito syrichta | reverse complement strand
GATAGATAGAGATCCTGTTTCAATCTTCTGCATGTGGTCAGCCAGTTTTCCCAGGACCATTTACTGAATAGGTTCTCCTCTCCCCAGTGGTAGGTAGCGGAGGCTTTGTTGAAGATGAGTTGGTTGAGAAATTGAGGTTTGCTTCTGGAATCTCAATTCTGTTCCATTGATCTATATGCCTGTTCCTGCAATACCAAGCTGTTTTGATGATTGTAGCTTTTATTGTGATACCACCTGCTTTGTTTTTTTGCTGAGGACTGTTCTGGCTATTCTTGGACGTTTGTGTTTCCATATGAATTCCTGTGTTGTTTTTTCTAGGTCTGAGAAGAATGTTGTTGGTAATTTAATGGGTATTGCATTGAATTTGTAGATTGCCTTAGGTAAGATGGACATCTTCACAATGTTGATTCTTCCGATCCATGAGCATGGGATATTTTTCCACTTGTTCATGTCAGCTTTGATTTCTTTGAGCAGTGTTTTGTAATTTTCATTGTAAAGGTCTTTCACGTCTCTGGTTAGGAAGATGTCAAGGTATTTCATTTTTTTTGTGGCTATTGTGAATGAAATTGTGTTTTTTATTTGGGTTTCTGTTTGTTTATTATTGATGTGGAGAAATGCGATTGTCTTTTGTACATTTATTTTGTATCCTGAGACTTTGCCAAAGGCCTTTATCAATGTAAGGAGGCTTTTGACAGATTCTCTTGGGTTTTCAAGGTACACTATCATATCATCTGCAAAGAGAGATAACTTGACTTCCCCTTTCCTATTTGGATACCCCTGATTGCCTTCTCTTCTCTGATTGCTTGAGCCAGCACTTCCAATACTATGTTGAACAGGAGGGGTGAGAGTGGGCATCCTTGTCTAGTTCCAGTTTTCAGGGGAATTGGTTCCAATTTTTGTCCATTTAGGAGTGTGCTGGCTGTGGGTTTCTCGTAGATGGCTTTTACTATTTTGAGGTATGTTCCCCATATGCCTAGATGTTCAAGGGTTTTTATCAAGATGGGGTGCTGGATTTTATCAAAAGCATTTTCTACATCTAATGATATGATCATGTGGTTTTTGTTTTGACATCTGTTGATGAATTTAATTACATTTATGGTTTTACGAATGTTCACCCAGGCTTGCATCCCAGAAATGAAGCCTACTTCGCCATGGTGGATTATTTTTGAGATGTATTGCTGAATCCGGTTTGCTAGGATCTTGTTGAGACTTTTGGCATCTATGTTCATCAAAGATATTGGCCTATAGTTCTCTTTCTTTGTTGGATCCTTACCTGGCTTGGGTATCAATGTGATGTTGGCTTTGTAAAATGATTTGGGGAGAGTTCCATCTTTTTCAATCGCCTGGAATACCTTCAGTAGGATTGGTATCAGCTCCTCCTTAAATGTCTTGTAGAATTCTGCTGGAAAGCCATCTGGACCAGTGCTTTTTTTTGTAGGAAGTTTTCTTATTACGTAGTCGATTTCCTTGATTGTTATTGGTCTATTTAGGGTCTCAATTTCTTCTTGTTCCAACCTAGGTAGGTTGTGTGATGTCAGAAAGTCCTCCATTTCCTTAAGGTTTTCAAGTTTGTTTCCATACAGGTGTATGTAGTAGTCTCTAATGATCTTTTGTATTTCTTCAGGTCAGATGTGACTTCATCTTTTGTGTTTCTGATTGTGGTATTTGATTTTTTTCTTCTTTTTTCTTGGTCAGTCTAGCTAGGGGATCATCGATCTTG
>NW_007255937.1:3849-5206 GCF_000164805.1 Carlito syrichta | reverse complement strand
CTCCATTCTCTTACTTTGAGTCTGTGGGTGTCCTTTCTAGTGAGGTGAGTCTCTTGAAGGCAATAGATTGTTGCCTGATGATATTTTATCCATTTTGCCATTATATGTCTTTTCAGTGGTGCATTTAGTCCATTCACATTTAGGCTAATGATTGAAATGCAAGAGTTGATCCCTGTCATAAGGTTCTTACAGAGTTTTTCCTGCTTGTTTGTTGTCTTTCTTTGGGTTTTGGAGTTGGTTCATGTGTGTTTTTAATCTTTTACCTGTACTCTTGTGAAGAATGTTGTTGTTCTTTTTTCTTTTTCTTCTGTGTTCAGTACTTTCTTAAGTATTTCTTGTAGAAGTGGTCTGGTGGCAGCGTAGGTTCTTAGGGATTGGATATCTGGAAAAGATTTTAATTCTCCCTCACTAATGAAGCTTAGTTTGGCTGGGTAGGTTATTCTTGGTTGAAATTGTTTCTTTTTTAGAACTTTGAAGATAGGGCTCCAGGCTCTCCTGGCCTGAAGGGTTTCTGTGGATAAATCTGCTGCTGTTCTAATTGGTTTTCCCTGATAGGTAGTCTGGCCTTTTTCTCTTGCTGCCTTTAGGATTTTTCCTTTTATACCTTCTTTGTTTAGGCGGATTATTATGTGTCTGGGAGTTGGTCTTCTCATTTGTTGTCTTGTTGGGGTTCTCTGAATCTCCTGTGTTTGAATTTTTTCATCCTTAATGAGATAAGGGAAGTTTTCTTGAATGATTTCATGAAATGTTTGTTCCAATGTGGCTTCTGTTTCTCTCTCTGCCTCAGGAAGCCCAATTACTCTTAGGTTTGGTCTCTTGAAGTGATCATTCATCTCTTGCAGGTTTTGTTCTGTTTTTTTGAGCTCTTTTCTATGCATTTGACTGTTTGGGTTAGTTCTGTGCTTTGGTCTTCAAGCTCTGAGATTCTTTCTTCTGCTTGGCTGATTCTGCTTTCCATGCTTATTAGTCTGTTGTTCATTTCCATCACAGTATTCTTTACTGCTGTCATTTCTGACATCAGCTCCATCCTATTTTCCTTTTGTCTCTCCTCAATTTTTTAAATTCTCTCCATTAATGTCTTGATGTCTGGGTTTGTTGCATGTAACCAGTCATTCTAAGGGCTCTTCATTGTTTGTGCTCCAGAATCTGTTTTCTCAGTGTCTGATTTCCCAGGGGTCTGTGTGAGACCTATATTCTTCCTTTGGTTTTTCTTCATTTGTGACGTTTTCCCCCCTCCCTACTTTTTCCTTCCCTCCATGTCACCGTCTTCTTTAATTCTGTTATTCATGGGTAAAGGGATTGGTTTTACTTCTGTTTGTTCAATCTCCTATTTCTTTATGTATATCCTCTTACTTTT
>NW_007255937.1:0-990 GCF_000164805.1 Carlito syrichta | reverse complement strand
AAATAAGGGTTTTCACTTCCTTTGTCCTCTCCTATTCCTCCTACAACTCCAATTCCTGCTTTCCCTCCTTTATCTGGGCAGGGCAGGCGTCTATGGCCTTGGTGCCTAGTTTTGACTTTCAGTCTTTCTCTTTTACCTTCGGAGAAGGGGCAGGTGCCAAAGGCCGTGGCACCTGACCCCAGCCTCCAGTCTTTCTCTTTTACCTTTGGAGAAGGGGTGGGTGCCAAAGGCCATGGCACCTAATCCCAACCTCCAGACTTCTCATCCCCCCATGTGTCTCTTCTCAAGGGGGTGGCTCAGACAAAAGGATGTTAAAAATTCTCTCAAGTACAACTTTCCCAGACGGAAGTAAAGGAATCATATAAGTGAATCCTGTTAGCTAACTACAAAATAGGTGTTAATAAGCAGACTAGACTGGAAGGACAAGTTCTTTTGGATGTATTTTATCTCTCAGTCAGCACTGGCACAAACTCCAAAAATTAGAAAAGGGCCCACAAACCCCTCAACTATAACTATTGGACACAGCCCTTAAAGTCTTTAACAACTGGGAGGAGAAAAGAATGCAGGACCAAAAACATAAGATAAGCTTACTGTGTACAGTCTGAGACATTGAGGTGGGAGAAGAACTCACCATCTGCTACCTGGATATGCTGATGGCCAGTGAGGAGTGCCAGAAGCATCTGAGGGACCAATACTGCTTTAAGTGTGACTGTATCCGATGCCAAATCCAGGACAAGGTGATCTGCAACTCTTTCACCATCTTTTCTGCAGAGATGCAGGAAGTGGGTGTTGGCCTGTATCCTAGTATGTCTTTGCTCAATCATAGCTGTGACCCTAACTGTTCAATTGTGTTTAATGGACACCACCTCTCAGCATACCTGCTTGCCCCTTCAATGATATGGAAAAGGACTGGTCACTCATCCAGCAAGATACTGGCTTCCTGAAATGGAGAGACTGTGCTTATAACTCTAAGGTGGTGTATACCTTATA
>NW_007255936.1:45877-98526 GCF_000164805.1 Carlito syrichta | reverse complement strand
CTTCAAAAATTATATAAGCAATATATATTTGTTCAAAAACTAACAAAATTATCAGTTCAAAATTTGTCTCTAATTTAATAGAAGCATTACAATTGATTTAAAAAAATTTTTTTTTAGTTGGGGTCTCACTCTGTCATCCAAGCTGAATGCAGTGCACAAGCATGGCTCACAGCAGCCTTGATCTTCTGGTTTCAGGGGATCCTTCCAGCTCAGCCCTCCAAGGAGCTGGAATTACAGGTGCATGCCACTACACCTGGTGCTTGCTCTCTCTCTCTCTCTCTAATATTTATATATATAATTTATTTTTGGTAGAGACAAGGTCTTACTATGTTGCTTAGGCTGATCTTGAACTCTTGAACTCCTGGGCTCAAACAATCCTCCCACCTTGACCTCCCAAAGTGCTAGGATTACAGGTGTGAGCTATTGCACCTGGCCTTAGAATTAATTCTAATTTTTTAAAAAGAATATGTCAAAACCACTGAGTAAACTTCATTAAGTTCAGAAACATTAAGTGGATTATTTGCTGTGTAACACACAAATTATTATGCTACTGGCAAGTATAAATAATGTTTGTAGGCTATAGAAAAATTTTGAAGCATTTTTCTTTTTCTAATGATATTAATAATAGAAAAAATAATTGATACTCTATAACTTGTTTGATCAATGGGTATAAATTATTGAAGTGTATTAAAAAACTTAAAATGTGCATGTAGGCTTTCTCTTCTCAAAAATCATCACCATGTGTTATAATGATTATATGTTATTTAGTAGTAAAACTATCTACTTCTTCCCTGTGATCCTAGGACATCTCTTATATTTTTTACACTAGAAACATCGAAAACATTTTGTGGAGAGCCATCTGAAATATTGTTTTATTTATATTTGCAGTCAATTTCTTTAAATAAAACATTATTTTCTTTGGAGACCTTGTGTAAGCTGTTGGAACCATCATTTTTTAGTGATAGCAAACAAAATAAAATAAAAACCTACTACTAATTTAAATAGTAAATCAGTATATTGATGTAGTGTACACATTTGCAAAATATTTCTTAAAATCCAGTGATTCAACAAATATTTTTAAGGGCTTAATAAGTGCTTTGATCTTAGGATATAGAATAATTATAATGTTACTGAATGCTGTAGATTACCAATGTTTTATATATATATATATTTTTAATTTTTATTTTTTTAAGAAAGCAGGATTTATTGAGAGGACAGAAAAGCTCCCACAGTGAGAGGGGACCTGAGGGGGTTATCCCCAATGTTATATTTCATTACAGCAAGGAGATTAATCTGTGTGAACAATCTAATTTTAGACTCAATCTAGTTTCCAGGCTCTGAATCCAATTTCAAGAGTTTGAATACTCAAATCAAGTATTGCATTAGTCATGACTCCTTCAGGAAATAGATAACACTTAGAGGGATAATTGAAGAGGGTTTAAAGAAAAGGCTTCTCACTAGTATGGTCTGGTATAAAGAAAGCACACAATGGACACCATATTTGTCTGCTCAGATTTCTATAACAAAATACTATAAACTGAGTGGATTAAACAATAGAAATGTACTTCTCACAGTTCTAGAGGGTGTGGGAAGTCTGAGATTGAGGTAGATTTATTTCTGAGGCCTCTTGTCTTGCCTTTTAGGCCACTACAATCTTAAGTTATATTCATATGACCTCTTCTTTGTGTATGTGCAGAGAGAAAGATATTAGCTTTGTGGAATCTCCTTTTACAAAAGCACTAATTCTGTCAGATCAGGGCCCTACCCTTATGATGTCATTACACTTAATTACTTCCTTAAAGATTCTATCTTTAAATACAGTTGTACTGGAAGTTAGAGCTTCAACATACGAATTTGGGGAGGGGGAAACATTTAGTCCATGACAGACAACAATAGCAGGAAGCCATATCTAAACATAGATTTGAAAGGGCAAAGTGTATGAACTGTTACCTTTTTAAAAGGTTTAACTATAGAAGTAGAGCTGCCCAACATTACATGGTCCTATTCTTCAAGTTTCATCTATAAAAGCCAGAGGATTAAGAAATCTGCTTTTTTTAGCCACCCAGGACTAGGGCAGAAAAGGATGGAGACTGGATTTGGCAGGGCAAACAAGTATAATTAGCAGTTTATAAGTTATCTTTTTGAACTTGCAAGTTGTGGGACTCTCTTTCTTGTAAGATTTCAAATTGACTTGATTTCAAGCCTTAGGTAGAAAATACCTTTACTGGGAAATCAAGATTTTCTAATACTTCTGTTTGAATTACTAGCAAGCTCTGTGTTATCTCTTTATTCAGAACTTTTATAAAGTCTAAAATGATCAATATATGCCAACTTTTAACTATTATATTATGCATGACTCTTGCTCTATTAATTGCTTATGTCCAAAGGCAAACAACAGATTGATCACATTTCACCATCATGTAACAAGGATCACTGACTTTTCAGTTTGAAAGGATTCTGTATATATTTCTGTTACTTTGTCTCATCTACTTAGCCAAAATTCCAAATTCAGATTCTGCTTTTGTGTCTTATCTCCTGATTAAAACTTCTATATTAGTTGTAGTTCTTAATGGTTGATAACAGAAACTCACTGGCTGAATTATTAAAAAGGGAGTTTATTAAAAAAGGATACTGAATTACTCAGAAGAATTGGAAAAATGGGTTTAGGCAAACTTCCAAAACCAACAAAACATGCTACAGAATACATAACAATGTTTTGAAGCTCTTAAAACAAATTAGGATCTCTTCACCCAGTATACTCTTATTGCATGCAAGAAGAATTTAGGGAAGGAAAAGACTGAAAGATAATTAGCAACCAGTTTATCAAAGACCCCATAAGCCACATGATTAAGACCCCATAAGGAATTTCGATATTATTCTTATGGCAGTGGGCTTTTAAGCAGGAGTGTCATTGTAAGTTTTCATTGTAGAAAGATGGCCAGAGAAACACAACTAATAGGTTGCATATGTATATGAGGTCTGACAATTAAGTTCGTGAAACTATCTTTTAAAAAGTACTACATACTTCATTGCTGAATATCACTATAGTCATCTTTGAAGTACTCCCTTTGGGAAGCTATGTACTGATGCCAGTGCCTGGTCCACACATCAAGGCAATTTTGAATTTTTTCTGGAATGGTCATAAGAGCTGTTGTATTACCCTTGAAGTCCTGAATGTCATCAAAATGTCTTTCAATATATTTTTCATCTTCAGGTAAAGAAAAAAGTCATTGGGGGACAGATCAGGTAAGTAGTAATGGTGTTCCAGTACAGTTATTTGTTTACTGGCTAAAAACCTCCCTCACAGACAGTTCTGTGTGAGCTGGTGCATTGTCATGGTGCAAGAGCTCCTTTGGGACCATTTTTACACTCATCTTTCTCATGCCAGGTTTTTCAGTTAAGGTTTTCCTGGTTTTCTACTGATGTTTATTTGGTCTGCTATGCTTCTCAAAGTCAGCCAATGATTTTGATGCACAACTTGAAAAATTTTTGCAATGTTTTTGTCAGTTCTGCTTGTTACTGGTTGTGCTGACCTCTCTTCATCAGTGACGTTTTTTCTTCTCTCAGAAAAATGTTTAATCCATTTTTATACTGCCATTTTCTTCATGGCATTATCCCCATAAACTTGGACTAATATGTCCCAGATTTTACTTTCAATCTTGCCAAGTTTAACAAGAAATTTAATGTTTGTTTGTTGCTCTAATTCAAGCTCTGACATTCTTGTGACAGCACACAAAAACATACAACAACAATAATGAATGTCACTCAGCAAGACACAGCAACATGTTGACATGAACTCAGCTGTGAGACACTGATATGCCAAGGCTATGAGACCTTGCTGAGTTGTTTATACAGTGCTGCCAACATAAGTGCACCGTGGCAAGTTCATGAACTTAATTGTCAGACCCTATATATGTGTGTGTGTGTGTGTGTGTGTGTGTGTGTGTGTATACATATATATGATGCCATATATACATACATATATATATATATATATATATGTATGCATGTATGTATTTATATTTCTGCCTGTGTGTATCTCTATCAGTCAGCAATCTAGATTTATTTTGATAAATTGACTCATAGAATTGTGGGGCTGGAAAGTCCAAAATCTGCAGGGCAGCTTGGCAAGCTGAAGATCCAGAGAACAGTTGATTTTGCAATCTTAGATCTAAAAACAATCTGAAGGCAGAATTGCTTCTTCCTCAAGGACCTCAGTCTTTTCTCATAAGACCTTATACTGATTATATGAGATCTATCCACATTATGGAGAGTAATCTGCTGTATTCAAGGTCTACTGATGTAAACATTAATTACATCTAAAAATACCTGTATACTATGGTCTAGACTGGTATTTGATTAAGAACTGAGTACCTACATTGACACATACAAATAATGATTCACAAGGAGACCAGTTAAGGAGTTTTAATGTAAAAGGGATGATAGTAGCATTAGTAATGGGTACAAATAGAGGCACTTGAGAGATATTTATAAGAGATAACATGTTGAATTTAGAGTGGAATCAGGGGTAACAGTGAGGCCCGACCATCTTAGTGGATGATATTGCCACTCACTGAGATAAGATACAGAAAAAGCAAAGCAGGATTTGGTAGGAAAAATAACTTCAGTTTGTTATGTGATAAGTATAAGATTTTTGTGCTACATGCAAGTAAAGTGATCTACTAGATTATAGATATATTTTCTGAAACGGGAGAGAATTCTGAGCTGCAGATGAAGATTTGAGAATCATCAATATACAATGGTAATTAAAGCCTGAGATGGCCTAGAAGCAGTAAGATATGAAAAGCAGTAAATCTAGAAAAAAACCTAGGAAAATATCTAAGAAGTAGAGGAAAAGAATTTTCCAAAGGAACCTGAGAAGTGATGACCAAAAAGGAAAAAAAATTGGAGAGTTATGGTTGTTATAAAAAGACAAAGGACCACCTAACTCCAGTCAGAATGGCAATTATCAACAACTCAAAAAATAACAGCTGCTGGAGAGGGTGTGGTGAAAAGGGAACACTTCTACACTGCTGGTGGGAGTGTAAACTAGTGCAACCTCTGTGGAAAGCAGTGTGGCGATTCCTAAAAGCTCTTAAAATTGACCTTCCATATGACCCTGCAATCCCCCTACTGGGAATATACCCTGAAGAACACAAATCACTCTATAAAAAAGATACCTGCACACGTATGTTTATCGCAGCATTGTTCACAATAGCAAGAACCTGGAAACAACCATGCTGCCCATCAAAAGAGGACTGGATTAAAAAAATGTGGTACATATACACGATGGAATACTACGCAGCCATAAAAAAGAACAAAATCATGAATTTTGCAGCAACCTGGATGGAACTAGAGTCTATAATACTGAGTGACCTCACACAGAAACAAAGATCAGAATATCACATGTTCTCACTCATATAATGGACCTTGAACATCCAATGTAATACTATAAGAAAATGACTGACGGTACTGGGAAACTATGGGGGGGAGGGGGAGGGGATTAACAGTAGCAAATATCTGTCTGGGGCTGGGAAAACACCTCTTATCAACAGGGTGTCTGAATGAAACGTAATTGTACACCTAACCCTTAACTGTACCCCACAAAACTATAATAAAAATACTGATTAATTATTAAAAAAAAAAAAAAAAAGACAAAGGAAGAAGAATATATCACAAAGAAAGATTTGATCATAAAGTCAATGCTGCAATATGGATCAAGTCGGAGAAATACTGAAGATGATAATTGAATTCACTACTAGAAAGTTATCAGTGACCTTATATTATCCACTAGATAATGAATTCATGTAGTTTTTATAGAATATTTACCCACAAATAAACAAATATATTATCAAGTACTCTGCAATTGTATTTCTATTCTAGCATTAACTGTTATATATTCATGTAACTAAGTACTTATTTAATAATTGAAAGATAAATTATAGTCTTTTATATAAAATTCTATACTTTGATTTCCATGAACACTTGTTATAATTACATAAGCTAAAAGTATAAAGCAGATTAAAAATATGAATTAAACTGATTAATAAATTACTGCTTTAAGAAATACTTTAAAAATCTAGAAATATGCTTTCTCATGTCATTTCTGTGGTTTTTAAAATTGATTTTATTCAAGTCTTTTGAATAGTAACTACTGAAATAGCACTAGGAAACTAAACTTAGGATATCATTTAAAAATGAACATCTATAAAATACCTGCTACCATCTAGGTAATAAATGGAGGCTAGTGGTGCAGACGAATGCCAAAAAAATTATTTTTGTTTCTTTTTTTTCTTTGTATACATTTATGGGGTATAAATGCAGTTTTATTACATGGATATGCTGCATAGTGTTGAAGTCTGGGCTTTTAGTGAATAATGTACATTGTACCCATTAATTTCTCATCCCTCATCCCCCCTCACCTTTCCAGCCTTTTCAGTCTCCATTGTCTGTTATTTCACCCTCTATGCCATGTGTATATTATTTAGATCTCACTCATAAATGAGAACATACACTATTTGACTTTCTTTTAGAATTATTTCACTTAAGATAATGGCCTCCAGTTCCATCTGTGTTGCTGCAAAATACATGATTTCATTTTTTTAAATAGCTGATTCATATTTTATTGTGTATACACCACCTTTTCTTTATTCAATGCTTTATTAATGGAGACTTAGGTTGATTCCGTATCTTTGCTATTGTGAACAGTGCTGCAATAAACATACGCATGCAGGTATCTTTTTATATAATGTTTTATTTTCCTTTGGATACATACCCATGAGTGGGATAGCTGAATCAAATAGTAGTTTTACTTTTAGTTCTTTGAGAAATCTCCATACTGTTTTCCATAGAGGTTGTACTAATTTACATTCCCACCAACAGCATATGAGCATTTCCTTTTCTCCACATCTTCACCAACATATATTACTTTTTGACATTTTCATAATAGCATTCTGACTGGTATAAGATGATGTCTTGTTTTGGCTTTAAATTACTTTTATTTGATTTGTGATATTAAACATTTTTTCATATACTTGCTAGCTACTCGTATGTCTCCTTTTGAGAAATGTCAGTTCATGTCCGTTGTCTATTTTAAGATGGAGTTACTTGTTTATTGTTGTTGTTGAGTTCCTTGTAGACTCTGGATATTAGTTCTCTATTGGATGAATACTTTGCCAGTATTTTCTCCTATTCTGCAGGTTGTGTGTTCACTCTGTTCATTATTTCGTTTGCTTGCATAGACTTTTTATTAAGTAAATCTAATATAAATAATAGAAGGAAGGTGTACATTTTACTAAAAGTGCTTTTTAGCTGCATCCCACACTTTTGATGTGTTATATTTTTATTACTTATTTATTTTATTACCACTCATTTAATAGTCTGTAATTGAATATTCAAACATTTGATGATTTTTCTGTTTATCTGTTGTTTATTTCTAACTTAATTTTATCATAGTCAGAGACTATACCCCTTATGATTTTAATGCTTCTGAACCTTTTTTATAGCCCAAAATATTTTCTTTCATAGTAATTGTTTCTCTTGCAGAATATATATTCTGCTTTTGTTGGGTGGTGTGTTCTATAAATATCAATCAAGTCAAGTTGATTGACAGTGTTTTACTTAAGTCTTCTTCATTCTTACCAGTTTTCTATCTTTTTTTTTTTTTTTTGAGTTGGAGTCTCACTCTGTCACCCAGACTGGAGTGTAGTGGCCGCTCCCGGCCACGCAGCCTCGCCTGCCGGACTCCAGCGATCCTTCCGCCTCAGCCTTCCAAGTAACTGGAACTACAGGCACATGCTATCACGCCCAGCTCATTTTTTATTTATTGTAGGGATGAGGTCTCACCAAGTTGCCCAGGCGGGTCTCGAACCCACGGGCTCAGGCAATCCACTCACCTCAGCCTCCCAAAGGCGGGGGATTACAGGCTGAGCCTTCAAGCCCGGCTATCTACCTTTTATATTTTGCAGAATATGTGCAGTAAGATTCTGAGGACTGTTCTATTTTAATGTAATTTCAAACCAAATCACAGGACATTGCTTTCCAAATAGTACCCCAGGAACAAAAATAGGGGACATTTTTCTTTCATTATAGCTATGGAACATTAGTATATTTTCACAAGAAATGTGGTAGATTGGTGAATTACATAGATTCATGAAAACATCAGTTACTTTTTTTGTTTGTTTTTTGAGTTGGAGTCTCACTCTGCCAACCAGACTGGAGTGCAGCGGCCACTCCCGGCCACCGCAGCCTCGACCTGCTGGGCTCCAGCAATCCTTCCGCCTCGGCCTTCCGAGTAGCTGGAACTACAGGCGCGCACTACCATGCCCGGCTAATTTTTTTATTTATTGTAGAGATGATGTCTTGCCAAATTGCCCAGGCGGGTCTCGAACCCGCGGGCTCAGGCAATTCACTCACCTCAGCCTTCCAAATTACGGGATTACAGGCTGAGCCACCGCTAGTTTTCTATCTTTTATCATTTATTGAGAAAGGGATGTTAAAAACTTTAATTATAATTGGGGATTTATCTATTCCCTGTGGTTCTAACATTTTTGTATCATGTATTTTAAGCTCTGTTATTAGGTTCATAAATGTTTAGGATTTTTTATGTTCTTGCAATGAATTGACCCATTTACCATTATGAAGTGACCATCTGTAACTGTGAGAATATTCTGCATTCTGAGATCTATTTTGTCTTATATTAATATATCTTCCCATCTATGCTTTCATTAATGTTAACATGTATAATTTTCTGTTTGTACTTTTACCTTATTTATGTATATTTAAAGGACAGTTCAGTAGGCAGCATATACTAGGGTCTTGCTTTTTTTTCTGATCTGACAACCACTGCATTTTAATTGGAGTGTTTGCACCATTTGCATTTAGTATGATATTTATATGGTTGGAGTTAAGTCTACCTTCTAATTTTTTTTCCTATTTATCTTACTAGTTCTTAGTGCCTCCTTTTTTCTCTTATTTTTTTGTTAAATGTTTTTAATGGCTTCATTTTATCTCCTTTGTTGACTTATTAGGTATAAACTTTTCTTTTTAGTGACTGCCTTGTAATTTATAGCATGAATCTTTAACTTATCAAATTTACCTTCAATTAATGTTATACTGCTTTATGAATAGCATAAAATTTTTATAACAATAAAGTTTCCATTTCCTCTCTGACTGACCTTTGTGCTATTGTTGACATCATTTTATAAACCACAAATGTATTATTATTTTTGCTTCAATTAATTATCTTTTAAAGATAATTGTAAAGTATTTCATATTTACCCATATATTTATCATTCTCAATGTTCTTATCTTTTTTTTTTTATGTATCCAGATACGTTTAGCATCATTTTCCTTTTGCTTGAAGACTTCTTTTAACATTCCTTTTAGTGCAGGTCTTTTGGTGATAAATTTTTTAGGTTTTATTTGTCTGAAAAATATCTTTATTTTACTTTCACTTTTGAAAAAAATTGGTCATTACTTAAAAAAAATTCTGTCTCTCCCTCACCCATTTCCCTCCTTCATAACTCCAATTACAACTATATTAGGCCATTTTATACTGATCCACAGCTCATTGATATCCTGTTCTTCTCTGTACACCCCCCCCCGCCAAGTTTATTCTCTGTGTTACATTTGGATAGTTTCTGTTGATATATGTTCAAGTTCACTATTCTTCAAATTTTTTTCAATTTTTTTTTCTATTTTAGTTAGATAGACCTTTCTTATATTTGCTTAACATGCTTAATCTTCTTTTTACCTTGTTCAATATATGGAATATAGTGTAATAAATGTTTTAATATTTCTATTATTTCTATCCTGTTTTATTTCTGGGTCTCTCTTATGAGTTTATTTTTCTTCTTGTTATGGGTTATATACCTTTTATTTTTTCTGCATGTCTAATTGGATGCCATTCTTCTTGAATTTTCCCTTTTTGTGTGCTAGAGCTTCTCATATTTCCATAAGCATTCTTTATCTTGGTGTAGTACTCAGTTATGTGGAAACAGTTTGATCTTTTGGTAACCTGGTTTAAGCATTGGTAGGCAGGATCAGAGCAGTCTTTATTTTATAGATAGATTTTTCCCAATACTGAGGCAATATTCTTCAGTGTACTTTGCATAATGCCATGTGAATTCTGACAGTTTTCACCTTCACTGGTGGGAATATGAAAAATTCTTGGTCATATATAAACGTTCTTTGTTTGTGGTTTGTTTTATAAGAAGGACATTGTTTTGTTGTTGTTGTTTTTCTTGGTTTGTTCTTTCTAGTCTCAGGTAGTTTCCTCAAACTTTTTCACTAATTATTACTTAAACTAAAGATTCAAGGGGGACCCTCCTGCAGACCTTTAGAGTTCTTTTTATGTGTCACTTTTTCTTCTTTGCTACTTCACCCTGTGAACTTATTTGTCCCTAGCCTCCCCAGTCAGTATTTTCTCCTCAACTCATCTGGGTTTCTCCTTCCTGTGCGGTGGCTTGAAAACTTTCTCTAGGCAGTAAGCTGGGACAACTTTAAGACTCACTTTATATGTATATATTTTTTCTTTCAAGGGTCATTGTCATTTCCTACCTGATAAGCAATGTCTGAAAATGTATTACATAAATGTTGTCTAGATTTTTAATTGCTTTAAGGTGGGGGTCTGTATGACCCAACTTTCTTTATTATGACTGGAAGTGAAAGCTCTCATATAGTTTACATCTTTATGGAAGCAAACAAGTTATAAATATACAGAAATAATTATGTATATAATATTATTTGGTATGAAATACGCAAGTACATTTTGATAAATAGTATTTTTGCATTCTTCTCTTCTACCTATGTCCCTTCTTCTTTTTTCTTTTCTCTATTTCTCTTCTTATGTGTTGTTTAACTTTCTTTATGTAAGTAGATAACTCATAATAATATTTTACTATTCATTTTCTAGCATTTTTTTGGTCTTTTTACCTTATTTGTGCTGTTTTTCCATGAGGATGTTTTATATTTTTATGTAGCCACACATATCAATTTATTTCTTTATAATCTATGAATTTTAAATTATGCTTAGAAGGTTTTTTATATACAAAGGTTATCAACATATTTACCTATGAACTTTTTTGTTTACCGATCTTATGATTTTATTTATTGCATTACAATTTTTGACTCACTTTGAGTTTATTTTAGTGAAATAAATGTTTGATCAATTAAAAAAATCTTAAGTGAACTGAAATGTATCTGGATTCTCTTGTTTCACTTCACTGGAAAAAAGCTGCTTCCTTTCAAATTTATTTATTTTTTCTTTTTGAGTTTATCTGCCTCACAAATTTATGTTGAATGCTGGACATGTTGTATATGACAAGAGATACTGAGGTAAATGTTTTGTTTGTTTGTTTGTGACAGGGTCTCATTCTCTTGCCCAGGCTGGAGTACAATGGTATGATCATTACTCACTGTTGCCTTGACCTCCTAGGCTCAGGCAGTCCTTCTGCCTTAGCCTCCCGAGTAGCTGCGACTACAAGGATGCACCACCATGCCAGACAAGGTCTTGCTATGTTGCCCAAACTGGTTTTGAACCCTGGGTTCAAGCAGTCCTCCTACACTCCACCTCCCAAAGTGCTGGGATTATAGGTGTGAGCTACCTTGCCTGGCCCCAAATTTCTTAATGTCATTTCCCCCCCAAATTGCTGGAGTATTAAACATCTGTGCTATAATCTGACACAATCTAAGACTAATATTTTTTAACTTCTTATTTCCAAAAATAAGGATAACTAAAAAATCTTTTGATAAATAAGTTAGTTTCTCCTTTGCTAATTAATATTGGTGCTAATTAAAATGTCAGAATCCTTGACTTCTATTAAATTAGACTTGGGAGACCTGGCGTTGATTGTTATTGCCAACATGAAAGTGGTGCAGCTGTTCTACAGCTTCAATTTTTGATCAATGAGGTAAGGAATTTTTTTCTATTTAAAACACCTCCCCACACACAGTGTATTAATTGATTTAATCTTCTTAATATTATGATTCTAAATGCTTAAATATATTCATATACAATATTATTTATGGTCACATTTGTCACAAAATACTGAACTCCTATATTGGTGAATTTATTCAATTTTTTAAAAAGATTATATGTACTGATACTGTTATTGTGGCTATGTAGCATAATTTCGATTAATTATTTATATTTTCTTTAAAAACTACCTTTGGGCTTACAGAAGGGCATTTAGATTCCTAGCTTCCTTTCTTTTCTAATTGCAAAAGAAAAAATAAATGCTAAAACTTTCAACATAGTTCTTCCTAAAGTATACAAGTGGGATAATCGTTTTTATATCTGTGATTGATTTTGTAAACTATTAAAGATCACTTGTAACAAAATAATTTGGAAAATATGAAAAACATTTTGGGTATCTCAGGACCAGTATGGTTCTAAAAGGATCACTTTTGAAGAACACATTTAATGCTCTAGCTTTAGGCTCTATTATAGGGCAAACATAGACATTTTCAGCAACTAATGATAGTTGGGGAGCTTTTTGCCATATTAAAATGTAGAAAACATGCTATTTTATTTAAAATAATATTCATTTGTATTTGGTGGCATTGTATAAAAAGAATCTTAGTATGATTTTTATGGGTTATACTGAAGTATAGTTGCAGGAATATTTTCTTTTATTATAGATGTTTTCCTTTAGAATAGATGAAGATTCTTGAACTATAAGAAGCAAATTAAGTTATGCCAAATATACTTTTTAGGAAAAATGCATACTTTCCAAATACACTGAAAATTTTTACTAAGGAGAATTTTTATATGACCTGCATTCAATTTATAAAACTGAGTTGAATATTCACTTCTTTGTAAAGCTATATAGTATTTGTGTGGATAGTAGAAACAAAAATAATTAAACTTTATTTTCACCCCCAAAAATCCTTCAGTGGTCACAATGATACTGCAATAATTAATCCTCTCCATTAATAAATAAATATTTCTTGAACTAGTCTTTCTGACCATCCAAATGTGGTAGGTCACTTGCCTCTTCCAGTTTTAGCATTCTTAACCTTCCTGGTTGAAGTATGTGCACTTGTTCTTCCATGTATTTTTAGGATATATATATATATATATATATATAAGTCATTCAGTTTTCGAACAGTGAAAAATTTGGTAAATTTGCTTGTTTCTGTTTCACAGAAACCACAAATTAAGTTATTCACACACTTGTTTTATCTTCTTTTTTGTTCTAGGGTGCTTTGGTCAGTGCAAGTTCGGATGATACTCTTCATTTATGGAACCTTAGACAAAAAAGGCCAGCTATTCTTCATTCTCTTAAGTTTAACCGAGAACGGTAAGAACATATGAGTTAAACAGTATCTTAATGTATAGCGAAATTTCCTCAGCAAGTTTCAGGTTAACTTGACAGGCTTTTTAAAAAATAATCTCAATAGCCAGAAGTAATTTAATGTTTAAGCTTACTTTTATCATAGTTTTGTTCATAGAAAATGCACAGTTGATATAGAGTCAGTCGTCTACTAATGAGGAACAATCAAATTCTTTGTTCTTCTAGCTATAATCTAACACTTCAGCAATGACATTTTTTTTTCCTAGTCCAAGATACTGAAAACCCAGACCTAGAATTTAAAAGTCAAGTGAATAATAAAGGTATTTCCACAACTTTTGATCATGGCAGTTACATCCTACCTTCTAAATGTTTAGCTTTAGATATCCAAAATGTTGGTACTAACTGTTGAGCAACATTAAACATCCAAGATTAACATTTTCAAAGATGATAATTTGATCTTCCTGTTTTAGAACAAAATATTAATGATCAAAAACAGGAAATTTTATGAATGCATATGGGAAAAATTATTAGAGTTTATTTGCAATATACTACATTTCAGTGTTTCTAGTGTTGGATTCAACAAGACCTAGAACATAACACATGTCCACTTAAATGATAATCTACCTGAAGATGAAGTAAAATTTGTTATTTAACTCTATAAAATAATCTGATGTTTGTTCATCATTTGGGCAACAAACTCTTCGCAGTGAATGAAAAAGAACATTACAGGAAAATTTGATGTTAATGATAAGAAGAAAATCCCTTGAGAAGTAAATTTACATAGATTAGCAAGTACTGAAGGAGATGAAAAATGGAAGCAAGCAGTCTTTGGCCTACAGTACAAGATAGTTCTCATTTTATTTTCTTGAATGATAATGGTTTATAAGAAATCACCACTATCTGACCACAGCTTAATGAAGTATAGAGATGAGAAAAAGAAGGGTGGCAGTCCACAAATATTTTGCATTCTACCTCTGGCTTTTTCTTTTTCTTCTTATACATAATATACTGTCTAAATCATTAACCTTCAATATTCTGAGTAACAGTCATGTGTATTACATCTCAGTATTTTAGAATCAGTATCAGTGGAAATTTTTTCTATCCAGACTTTTGTAGGAGGAGGGGAATTTATATTTTAGACATTTGCTTAAACTATAAAGGACTTCTTTCTTCAGATTAGTCCTAACTTTGGTTATTTTAATTTAAAATTTAAGATAAGTAATGTAGCAGAAATTTCAGGATATTGAAAAATTTTAAGATTAGTCAAGAGTTGTTATACAATTCCTTTTTACTTACCACTAAAGATATTTTCTATTTAGATTACCATATTGATTTTATCACTCTCTGCTGGTAAGATTTTTTTCTTCTGTTTAAATGCTTTGAGTAGATCTGACCCTACAATTTTGTGTAGATGGACATTATGGGTTTTTTCCCCCTCACAATTAGATTGCTGAAGGGAATGTTTTTCTCCCTTTTATAGCCCTTTGTGAGTGAAGAAATGATTGGTGCTTATTATTTCTAATTGTAATTTTATTACCTCAGTTGAGGTGGATTAATTTATAGCAACATAAAAGAGCAAGCTGATAGATTTGGGACAAGCTTAAGTCATAGGAAGTTTGAAAACATTGTCTGTTTTAATGCTTATAAAAATGTGATATTTATCTTTTTGAATAAGATATATATATGTGACTTGAGAATATTTATTAACTACCACAGTATATTGAGGCAGGGAAAAGTATCTGTCAATGTATGATAAATGGAAGGTTAGGTCTATAAAGAATAATTTAACCAAAATATTTTTCAGAAAAGTCTTCAAACCTTCTGATATTGGCCATTTAACTATGTAAATTTTCTAAATATCCTTATGTTCATGCTCCTGGTATATAATTTATACCATAAAATTTAGCTTATTTTATTAGAGTACCTTCAGTCTTTGGTCTTACAAAGTTTGAAGGCAATAACAAGCATTTGATTGTTGATAAATAAGTTTATATAGTCTAACTTTCTGATGGATGATCCTGGAACTTCTTCCAAATACAGTCTTATTTTTATTTTATTTTATTTTATTTTTCGGCTCTGTGACTTTGAGTTGTACATTTCTTTTTATATAAATAAATTTTATTTTAAAGATGTGTGGTACAATTCAGGGTTAGGTATACAAGTAGATAGCATACAGATAAAGTTTGGACCTCCCTGTGGTCCCCACTTTGCCTGGTTTGAGGTATCAGGTACCCTTATTGATGCTGTGTCCCACCTCTCCAACCCCCGGCAATATCCCACTACTATCAGTCCCTTTCTTATCATATTATGGTAAATGTTTAGTGTCCACTTATTTTTTTTTTTTAGAAAGCATATAATTTTATTAGCATTTTATGTGCATTGAAATTCACAAAAAACAAGTGAAACCCAAAGAGGTGGTTAGACTCAAGCTTATATGCCATTTTTAACAAAGGAAAGGGGCTTGGGGTTCATAAAACAATACAATACATTTTGGGGAAGCAATTAGGAAATATATAGGGGAAACCAATGTCAAATAGGGATTATTTTTAGCAAGGATTTTTTTTTTTTTTCATTAATCAGTATTTTTTATTATGGTTTTGTGGGGTACAGTTAAGGGTTAGGTGTACAATGACGTTTCATTCAGGCACCCTGTAGATAAGAAGTGTTTTCCCATCCCCCGACAGATATTTGCTACTGTTAATCCCATCCCCCTCCCCCCCATAGTTTCCCAGTATCAACAACTCAAAAAATAACAGCGGCTGGAGAGGGTGTGGTGAAAAGGGAACACTTCTACACTGTTGGTGGGAGTGTAAACTAGTGCAACCTCTGTGGAAAGCAGTGTGGCGATTCCTAAAAGCTCTAAAAATTGACCTTCCATATGACCCTGCAATCCCCCTACTGGGAATATACCCTGAAGAACACAAATCACTCTATAAAAAAGATACCTGCACACGTATGTTTATCGCAGCATTGTTCACAATAGCAAGAACCTGGAAACAACCATGCTGCCCATCAAAAGAGGACTGGATTAAAAAAATGTGGTACATATACACGATGGAATACTACGCAGCCATAAAAAAGAACAAAATCATGAATTTCGCTGCAACCTAGATGGAACTAGAGTCTATAATACTGAGTGACCTCTCACAAAAACAAAAATCCGAATATCACATGTTCTCACTCATATAATGGACCTTGAACATCCAATGCAATACTAGTGTCCACTTATGACTGAGAACATATGGTACTCTGTTCTTTGTTTCTGTGATATATCACTCAGTATAATAGACTCTAATTCCATGCAAGTTGCTGAGAAGTCCATGTTTGTCCTTCTTTATAGCTACATAATATTCCATCATGTATATGTAACACATTTTAAAAATACAGTCCAGTTTCAATAGGCAGCACAATTTGTTCTATGTTTTTACTATTGTGAATAGTGCTGCAATAAATATGCTTGTGCAGGTATTTTATTTGTAGAATGATTTGAGTTCCTCTGGGTATATTCCCAGTAGAGGGATTGCTGGGTTGTGTGGAAGGTCAATTTCTGGTTCTTTTAGAAATCACCACACTGTTTTCCACAGATGTTGAACTGGTTTGCATTCCCACTAGCAGTGTAGAAGCATTCCCTTTTCTCCACATCCACGCCAGCATCTGCAGTTGCTTGTTTTATTAATGATGGGCATTCTGACTGGGGTTAGGTGGTATCTCAGTGTGGTTTTGATTTGCATTTCTCTGATGATTAGTAAGACTGAGCACTTTTTCATGTGTCTGTTGGCTGCCCACATATCTTCTTTTGAGAACCGTCTGCTCATGTCTTTTGCCCACTTTTTAATGGGACTGTATGTCTTTTTCCCTTCGGCACATTTGAGTTCCTTGTAGATCCTAGATGTCAGGCCTTTGTCAGAAATATGGTTGGCAAATATTTTTTACCATTCTGTGTGCTGTCTCCCGTCTCTTGATGTTTCTTTTGCTTCGCAGAAGCTTTTCAGTTTAATAAGGTTCCACTTGTCTGTCTTATCTCTTATGACATGAACATCAGGAATTTTGATCAGGAGTTGATTGCCTAGTTTGATTTTGTAAGGGTGTCTGCTGTGTTTTCTAAAATTCTTATAGTTTGAGGTTTTACATTTGGGTCTTTGATCCATTTAGAATTGACTTTTGTGTATGGTGATAGGTAGGGGTCCTGTTTCAATCTTCTGTCTATGGCCAGCCAGTTTTCCCAACACCGTTTACTGAATAGGTTCTCCTCCCCTCAGTGGTTGTTGTTGGAGACTTTGTCAAAGATGAATTGGTTGAGAAATTGAGTTTTTCCTTTCAGAATCTCCATTCTGTTTCATTGGTTCATATGTCTGTTCTTGTACCAATACCAGGCTATTTTGATTATTTTAAACTTATAGTAAAATTTAAAGTCTGGATGTGTGATACCTACTGCTTTGTTTCTGTTGCTAAGGATTGCTTTGGTCATTTATGTTTCCTTATGGATTTCTGTATTGCCATTTCCAGTTCTGAGAAGAATGATGTTGGTAATTTAATGGGTATTGAATCTGTAGATTGCCTTTGGTAGGATGAACATCTTAACAATGTTGATTCTTCATATCCATGAGCATGGAATATTTTTCCATTTGTTTGCGTCTTCTTGGATTTCTTTGAGCAGTGTTTTGTAGTTTTCATTCAAAGGTCTTCATTCAAAGATCTTTTACTTGTCTGAGGTGTTTCTGTTTTTGTGTGGCTATTGTGAGTGGGATTATGCTTTTTATTGTTCTCTGCCTGTTTGTTGTTGGTGTATAAGAATGCGACTGTCTTTTGCACATTTATTTTGTACCCCGAGACTTTGCCAAAGTCTTTTATCAATGGAAGCAAAGTTTTGACAGATTCTCTTGGATTTTTGAAGTATAGGATCATATAGTCAGCAAAGATGGATAATTTAACTTCTTCTTTTCCTTTTTGGATACCCCTAATTTCCTTGTCTTGTCTAATTACCTAACTAGGACTTCCAATACAATGCTTAACAGGAGGGGTGAAAGTGGACAACCTTGTCTTATTCTGGTTTTCAGGGGAAATGCTTCCAGTTTCTGTCCATTATGCAATATGTTGGCTGTGGGTTTATTGTAGATGGTGCTTACTATTTTGATGTATGTTCCTTCTATGCCTCAGTGTTTGAGGGTTTTTATCAAGAAGGGATCCTGGATTTTATCAAAAGTTTTTTCCACATCTAATGATATAATGTAGTTCTAGTTTTTACATCTGTTGATGTATTTAATTACATTTATGGTCTCACATATTTTAAACCAGTTCTATATCCTGGGAATGAAGTCTGCTTGGTCATGGTGGATGATTTTTGAGATATGTTGTTGGATTTGATTTGCTGAAATCTTGTTGAGAATTTTTGCATCTACTCATAAGGGATATTGACCTGTAGTTCTCCTTTTTTGTTGGATCTTTACCCGGTTTGTGTATCAGTGTGATGTTAACTTTGTAAAATGATTTGGGAAGCATTCTGTCTTTCTCAATTGCTGAAATACTTTCAATAGGATTGGTATTGGCTCCTCCTTTATGTTTTGTAGAATTCTGCTAGAAAGCCATCTGGTTCAGGAGTTTTTCTTTTTTGCTGGTAGTTTTCTTGTGACAGAGTCAACTTCCTTGGTTGTTATTGGTCTATTTAGGGTCTCAATGTCTTCTTATTTCTACCTTTGGAGGTTGTATGATATCAGAAAGTTCTCATTTTTTTCCAGGTTATCAAGTTTGTTTTCGTACAGGTGTGCATGGTAATCTCTGATAACCTTTTGTATTTCTTCAGGGTCAGTTGTGATTTGATCTTTTGCATTTCTGATTGTGTTTATTTGGACTTTTTCTCTCTTTCGTGGTCATTCTGGCTAGGAATCCATCAATCTTGTTTATCCTTTCAAAGAACCAGCTTTTTGTTTTGTTGATTTTTTTCTATGATATTTTATCTTCTATGTCCTGTATTTGGGCTTTTACTTTGTGATATGGATTCTTCACTAAGGTTAGGGTTTTGGTGGTCTTGTCTTTCCAGCTTCCTTAGGTGATTTAGGCTGTTAACTTGTGATCTTTTTGTTTTCTTAATGTGTGTTTAGAGATATAAACTCCCCACTTAGAACTGATTTCATGATATCCCATAAGTTTTGGCAAGATGTTTCTTCATTTTCATTTTTTTCCAGGAATCTTTTAATTTCAGTTTTGATTTCTGTGTGGATCCAGCAGTTGTTCAGCACCATGCTGTTTAGTGTCCATGTCTTTGTGCATTTTGGGTGAATTTTGTTGGTGTTGATATTTATTTTTATTTCACTATTGTCTGAGAAGGTGCATGGCACTATTTCAACCTTATGGAAATTGTTTATGCTTCATATGACTGAGGAGGTGATCAATCTTGAATACTTTCCATGTGGTGATGAGTAGAATGTATATTCTGTGGTTGTTGAGTGGAGTGTTCTATAGGTATCTATTAAGTCCATTTGGTCAAGTGTCAAGTTAAGGTTCCATATCTCTTCATTCATGTTTTATCTCAGTGATCTATCTAGGGTTATTAGTGGGCTATTTAAATCCCCAGCTGTAATAGTTTTAAAGTCAATATCCTTTTTTAGTTTACTTAGTAGTTGCTTTATAAATGCTGGTGCTCCTGTGTTGGGTGCATATGTGTTTAGGATAGATATTTCTTGTTGATGGATTGAACCTTTTATCATTATTTAGTGTCCTTCCATATCTTTTTAAATTTTTGATAGCATAAAGGTTGTTTTGTCTAATATTAAGATTGTGACTCCTGCCTTTTTTTGTGATACATTCACCTGGAAATTCATTTTCCATCCTTTAACTTTAGTCTATGTGCATTCCTTGTGGTGAGATGAGTTTTCTGGATGCAGCAAACTTATTGGGTCATGGTTTTTTAATCCAGTTTGCCATTCTGTGTCTTTTCAGGGATGCATTTAGTCCATTCATGGTCAGGCTGATTATTGAAATATGACCATTTATCCCCATCATGAGGTTCTTACAAAGTTTTTTCTTTGCTTTCTTTTAACTTTTGGGTTGATATGTGTGTGTGTGTTTAAGTTTGCAGTCACAATGTATTCTTTGTTGTTTCTGTGTTCTTCTGTTCTCTTTTAAGTGCATTTTTTTTTCTTTCGTCTGTGCTTAATTCATTTTTAAGCATCTCCTGTAGAGCTGGTCTGGAAGCTGCATAATCTTTTAGGGATTGAATGTTTGAAGAATTTTACTTATCCATCACGGATGAAGCTGAGCTTGGCTGGGTATAAAATCCTTGGTTGAAATTGTTTATCTTTGAAGACTTTGAATATTGGACTCCAGTCCTATCTAGCTTGTATTATTTTTGCTGATAGTTCTGCTGCTATTGGTTTTCCCCAGTATGTAGTCTAACCTTTCTCTCTTGCTGCCTTTAGGATTTTTCTTTTGTACCTACTTTGTGTGGTTAATTACTATGTCCAAGAGTTGGTTTTCTAATTTGATGTCTTGTGGGATTCTCTGTATTGCTTGTGTTTGGCTGGTCACATCTCTGGTGAGATGGGGAATATTTACTTGGGTAACCTCCTGGAATAGTTGCTCCAAGGTCTTCTCTCTTTCCCTTTCTTCTTCTGGGATACCAATTAAGTATAGCCTCAGCCTCTTGATATAATTGCACATCTCTTGGAGGCTTTGTTCTTTCTTTCTGAGTTTTCTTTCTTTCTTTTTTTTTTTTACAGATCAGGTTAGTTCCATGTTTTGGTCTTCAAGTTCTTAGATTCTTTCTTCTGCTTGATTAATTCTGCTTTCCTTACTTGTCATCTTGTCATTTATTTCCTGGATGAAATATTTTATGGTCAAAATCTCTGTTACAAGTTCTTTCAGTGTTGCATTTTGTCTTTCTTGAGTCTTATTCACTGTTTCCATCCATTCCCTAATCACAGTTGTATTCTGGGACCATTTGTTGGTGACTTCCATTGTTTGGGCTTTGAGATCTGATTTTTCAGGCATTTTCTCTTTAATACACAGGGAATTACCTGTGTTCTTCCATTGATTTTTTTTCCTCATCTGTGACAGATCTCTTTCTTTTCTCTTTAGTTCTGTTATTCAGTGGTAGTGGGAGAGGCTTTCACTTCTGATGTTTGCTTAGATCTCTATTCTTCCCTGATCAGGGCTCTGAATTTTTCTATTTTGAAACAGGACTATGAATGGGAACCTTTGCTGTTTCCTGTAGTTTTGAGAGTTGAATATGGTGGAGGATAGGGAGGGAGGATTCAGTAACTAATTGCAAATCACAGTATTCACTGATTATGGTATGGGTTCTCTGAGACCTATTCTCTGAGACCTACTCCCACTCTATATGACAATGCAATGGGTACATTTGTGTACCCCTGAGTCCAAGATATGGTAACAGAAATGAGGAGAACAGAGAAAAATAGGATGAAATAAGATGTACAAAATTTAAAAAAAAAACGCAGAAAAACAAAAGCAGAAACCAAGGCAAAAAGCAATTAAACACACACACAAACACAAACCAAAACAAACTGGGAAGCAAAACAAAAGAAAAGAAAAACAAAAAACAGAAATACTGAACACACACACACACATACACACATACACACACACACACACACACACACACACACACATACCTGACACAAAATGAAAGCAGAAGAAAAAAAGAAAAGAGAAAAAAAAAGAATTCTAACCAAACCCTCACCCATACAGTCACACACACATTAAACTAAAAAAAGAGAAGAAAACAAAGAAAAACTGAAAGATGAATACTCAATTATTCACGTACACACTTAAACAGAAAACAAAAAGCAAAAAAAGAAAGAAAGAAAAAAGAAGAAAGGTGGGGGGAATGCAGATCGAACCCTCACATACATATTCACTTACAAAAGAAAAAAAAAATTTTTTAAAAACTAAAAAACCCCAAACAAAAAACCAACCTGTCCTCTTGTGGCAGGTTCTATAATTGTTCCTCTCAGCTGCTCACAGGTAAGCCCCTTTGCTGTTGCCTGTGGAGCTGTGGTCTCATTCACAATATCCTCAGTGTCCAGCCTGGGAAGGGGGAGGAGGTGGTGGGGATGGGTGGGGCTTCCTTCCTTCCCTTCTCTGCTGGGGAGGTGTGGGATTACCTCTTCCCCATGTGCTGGTGTGGTAGGGGGCATCCCAGCCAGGCTTATCCTGGAGTATAGTCCTCCTTTCGGTGTTGACATGCAGGCCCCACCTAGGTTTGTCCCTCTCAGTCATCCCCAGTGGTGTGGTTCTGATGTTCAGAGGATTGTTGGGGAAGAGGGGGTTGGGTTAACCCTTGACTGACCGCAGATCTCTTTGAGGGTCTTCCTCATCCTTTTCTGGTCACACCCCTTGTCCCACAGCTGAATCAGGGGTGGGGTGTCTGAGACTCAGCACTCATCCTGATCCTCTGGAGTTTGTGCTTTCAGGATATTCCCTGTGGTCACAATCAGCCTATGAGCAGTTAATCTGCCAGTCACAGAGATCAGGTCTATTGCACCATGGTAAGCAAGTCGGAGCACTTTTCCTGCCCAGTTTTCAAGGTGGTGGCAGGGTGCCTGTTTTATCTTCTTCAGTGATGCTCAGCTTCTGGGCTCCCTCACTGTGCTCCCTCCACAGCCCTTGCTGCTGGTGTTTGGCAGGCACTGCAGTGGTGAGGCAGAACCTGGAGCTGGCAGTCACTCCTGGCAGCTTCTTCCTGGGAAGAGCTTTGCTAATTAAAAAAAAAAATGTTGTGCAGCTTCTGCACACCAGGAAGTACTAGGGTCGTAGTGGAGCAACTGCGCCATCAGCCGCTTCACCAGGAGAGACCTGAGTCGCCACTCAGTCAGTCACTCACATGCTAACTCACAGACACATACACAAAATTTTCCATACACTCACTCACTCACACTGGGACTCACATAGTCCAACTGGCTCCACTGCTATCTTCCTCCTTTCCTCATTGCTATATCTTATTTTTATTTTTTATGAGTATATATCAAAGCTTTATATAAGTTTATTATATAAAAGGTTTGTGGTAGCCCAATTCAAGCATTAATTCTTGGAACACTTGATTTTTAAAAAGTGCATGGTTAGATATTGTTAGACTAGATTAAAATTGTGCGTTCAAGATCACTATACTATTGACTGACAGCTGACAATAAACTTGATGCCTAGGTAGCTTGTTTCCAAAAACAAGTGTTTCCCAGTTAAAGTTAATCTGAAAATTGCTTAGGCATTTTGTTAAGAATGTTCATTTTTCACAGAAGAAGATTGTGAATTCTACCTTGCAAATAGGTTCTATCCTGATCAAGTTTGAAACCTTAAAAAACAAAGTCATTTAATTTATTTAATCTTTGTAAATTTGTTTTAGTCAAGGGGAAGGTCCATCCATCTCATTCCACTTTTACATTAAATCTGTTCATTTATTTTCATTTTTTATTTCAATAGCTTTAGGTGGTACAGATAGTTTTTGGTTGTATGGTTATATGGTTACATTGTATAGTGGTGAAGAAATCTTGGCTTAAGAGCCCAGCAGCCAGCACCCAGGAAGAGAAAGCCTGCTTGCAGAGAGCACCTGGCGGGTGCTCACTACCAACAGCTGGTGGCCATCTTCCCAACCAGATCAGAAAGAATTACCTCCATGCCCTGTGTGCCTACAGGGAAGATTCCAATCCTCCTCCATGGTGGGGCCCTCACTCTTTTTCAAGAGCAGAGTGTGGACTTGAACAGGGAGGGAGTGACACAAAAGACAACTGAAGGCTTTCTTGGTGGGACAGTTTCTGGGCTGCAAACTGCAGACTGCAGATGGGGGCCCTCATCCCTCTAGTTGCTCTCCACAGAGAGCTAGCAGTAGGAGCTGAAAATTAACATGACTATATTAACAATGGAAGAGAAAATCTATAGTAGACAAACATGCCACAGGATGGAGCAAGGAGCAAAAATGAATGTTCCTTCCTCTCTCACTGAATGACCTACATTAAACCTATAGGTCCTGCTCCTATAGATTCCTCCCTCTCTCACTGAATGACCTATATAAAACCTATAGGGTCTTGCTCCGCTTGGACCCTATAGGTTCAATGAATGTTCCTACAGGTTTAATGAATGTTTAATGAATGTCCCTATAGGTTTAGTGAATGTTCCTCCCTCTCTCACTGAATGACCTATATTAAACCTATAGGGTCCTGCTCCACTTGGACCCTAGCACTTCCTGGGGTACAGAAGTTGAGCACCATTTTTTAAAAAAGTAGCAAGGCCCTTCCCAGGAAGAAGCTATATAAAACCCTTTCTGGGCCCTAGAACAAAGGGTCAATGAGTAGCTTCAGAGCAACAAAACCAAAGTGGAATTATAGACAGGGAAGTGAGGCCTTTCACAAATGAGGAAAATGAAAAAATATTGGCAACCCTCAGAGTCCTAAAGAGACAGCACCCAAAAAGCAGCTACCAGAGTGCAAAAATTGGAAACTCTCAGAGCAACCTGCTCCAGATAAAAGTCACAGAAATCAGAGAGTGAATGGCTAAAGTGAACAGAGAGACTAGAAGCAAAACTTACCAAAGTCATATAGGAAGTAAAAGTAGAGGTGGTCAATTTTTCCATCCTGCAATAGTGGAAATGAAGAACTTCATTCTGGAAATTTAAAACACAGTAACAAGCATGGGAAACAGGATCAATAAGGCAGAGGAAAGAATCTAAGAGCTTGAAGAAAAAAATATGGAATTAACCAAGTCTGTTAAAAACATTAAAAATAGCTCAAAAAGAAGGAGCAAAGCCTCCAAGAGATGTGGCACTATGTTAAGAAGGGAAATCTACATTGGATTGGTATTCCTGAAGCAGAAAAGGTAACTGAGAATACCATGGCACAAGCATTCCATTAGATCATCCTAAAAACTTCCCACATCTCTCTAGAGAGGTGATCATTCAAGCACAGGAAATTCAGAGAACTTCTGCAAGGTATCATATGAGAAAATCATCCCCAAGACACATAGTAATTCACCTCCACAAAGTAAGCATGAACAAAAAAATCCTAAAGGCAGCAAGAGCGTAAGGCCAGACTACTGACCGAGGAAGACCCATCAGTATTGCTCCAGACTTATCTGCAGAAATAATAACTACAAGCCAGAAAGAACTGGAGTCCAATTTTTAATGTTCTTAAAAATAAGCAATTCCATTCAAGAATTTTCTACCCCACCAAGCTAATTTTCATTAGTGATGGAGAATTAAAATTCTTCCCATACATACAATACCTAAGAGAATATGCCACCTTCAAACCAACCCTTCAGGAGATGCTTAAGAAGCTATTAAACAAACAAGCAAAAACGTACGGTCATACCCATCATAAAAGTACAGACAAGCAGAGTTAACAGAGCATACAGAGCACTTATGAAAATGAAAATACATATATAAATATAAAAGTAAAAAGAAAGCAAAGCAACCTTCTAAGAGCCCTATGACAGGGATAAACTCTCACATTTCATTAGTCACTTTGAATGGACTAAATATGCCACTGAAGAGACATAGAGTGGCAGACTAGATAAAAGAGCATGATCCAACAGTCTGCTGACTCCAGGAAACTCATCTCATAGCAAAGGACACCCATAGGCTCAAAGTTGGTGACTGGAAAATGGTCTTTCAGGAAAATGAAAAACATAAGAAAGCAGGTGTAGTTATCCCATAACAGACAAAGCAGACTTCAAACCATCAGAAGTTTAAAAAGACACAGAGGGACACTACATAATGATAAAAGGCTTAATTTACCAGCAAGAAATATTCATCATAAACACATATGCATTCAACACAAGAGCACCAAGTTTTATGTAAAAACTACTAAGTAAACTAAGAGAGGACATTGACACTCACACAATCATAGTTGGAGACCTAAATGCTCTGCACAGCTCTAGATAGATCATCAAGGCAAAAAAATCAAGGAGATCTGGAATCTTAACTCAATGTTCAATCAAATGTATTTAAGACATCTGCAGAACACTCAGCATCTACAGAGTTCTGCTCATCAGTACATGGAAGATACTCCAAGATTGACCACATTATCAAACATAAATCAAGCATGAAGAAATTTCAAAAGATTGAAATAATACCATTCATCTACTCAAATCACAGTGAAATAAAAATAAATATCACTGCCAGCAAGATCTCCCCAAAACACACAAAGACATGGACACTAAACCACATGCTGCTGAATGACTTCTGAGTCAACGTGGAAATCAAGACAGAAATAAAATGATTCCCAGAAAAAAAACAATAACAAAAGACACATCTTATCAGACCCTCTGATGCTATGCAAGCAGTTGTTAAGAGGAAAATTCATAGCATTGCATGCACACATCAAGGAAACAGAAACATCACAAGTAAACAGCTTAAAATGTCACACCTAAAGGAACTGGAGAGGCAAGATTATCAAAATCCTAACTTCAGCAGAAAAAGTCAAATCACCAAGATGAAGTCACAGTTTTAGGATAGAGAAGACAAAAATATCACAGAAAGAATCAACAAGACAAAAAGCTGTTTTTTAAAAAAGATAAATAATATTGACAGAACCCTAGTCTGATTAAGTCCAAATAAACACAATTAGAAATGCAAAAGGTGAAGTTTCAGCTGACCCTCGAGAAATTTAAAAGTTTGTAAGAGATTACTAAGAATATTTGTATGCAAATAAACTAGAAAACCTTTAGAAAATGGAGCACTTTCTGACATCACACCAAGGTTGAAATGATGAAATTGAAAAGCTAAACAGATTAATAGCAATCCAGGAAGTTGTCTCAATTTCTCTACCAAAAACAGCCCCAGACCAGATGACTTACCAGCTGAATTTAACAGGACATAAAAGGAGAAGCTGATACCAATCTTATTGAAAGTATTCCAGGCAATCAAGAATGAAGGAATTCTCCCCAACTCAATTTATGAAGCTAACATCATACTGGTACCCAAATCTGGCAAAGACCCAACAAGGAAAGAGGATTACAGATCTCTGATGAACACAGACACAAAAATTTTCAACAAGATTCTAGCAAACTGGATCCAACCACATACCTCAATAATCGTTCACCATGATGAGGAGGGCTTCATTCCTGGGATGCAGGGCTGGTTCAACATTTGGGGGGTTTTTTTGTTTTGTTTTATTTTTTATTTTAAAGATGTGGGGTACAATTCAGGGTTAGGTATACAAATGTTCATTATGCAGGTACCCTTGTTAATGAGGTGTGCCCCTCAACTGCCAATCCCACCCCCACTCCCCTGGCATTTCCCACTACTGCCATTCCCTTTCTTATAGTATTATGATAATTGTTCAAGGTCCACTTATGAGTGAGAACATATGGTACTCTGTTCTTTGTTTCTGCAATAGATCATTGAGTATGATAGACTCTAAATCCATCCGAGTTGCTACAAAGTCCATATGTTTGCCCTTCTTTATAACGGCATACTATTCCATTGTGTATTTGTACCACATTTTAAAAATCCAGTCCATCTTTGATGGGCAGCATGGTTGGTTCCATGTTTTTACTATTGGGAATAGAGCTGCAACAAACGTGCATGTGCAGGTATCTTTTTTGTAGAATGATATGAGTTCCTCTGGGTATAGTCCCAGTAGGGGGATTGCTGGGTCATATGGAAGGTCAATTTCTAGTTCTTTCAGAAATCACTACACTCACTGTCTTTCAAAGAGGTTGCAATAGTTTGCATTCCCACCAGCAGTGTAGAGCATTCCTTTTTCTCCGTATCCTCGCCAACATCTGTTATTGTTTGTTTTATTAATGGTGGCCATTCTTACTGAGGTTAGGTAGTATCTCAACATTTGTTAAGACTATAAACACAATTCAGTACATTAACACATTTAAAACCAAGAACCATATGATTATATCATAAAATGCATAAAAGCATTTGACAAAATCCAGCATCTTTTCTTGATTAAAAACACATGAGCACCTAGGCACAGAAGGAACATTCCTCAAAATAGTAAGCACCATCTATGATAAAACCACACCAACATTTTGCTCAATGGGCAAATGCTGGAAGCATTTCCTTTAAGAATGGGAGTAAGATAGAATGCCCACCCTCACCCCTCCAGTTTAACATAGTTCTGGAAGTCCCAGCCAGAGAAACTAGGCAAGAGAAGGAAATTGGGGGTATCTAAATAGGAAAAGAAGTTAAGATATTCCTCTTTGTGGACAATATTATTCTATACTTTGAAAACCCCAAGAAGTCTGTGAAAAGCTTCTTCACACTAATAAACAACTTTGATAAATTCTTGGATTACAAAATCACCTTGCAAAAGACAATTGCATTTCTGTATACCAGCAACAAGCAGGCAGAGAACTAATAAAAAGTACAATTCTATTCACAGTAGACACACACACAAAGAAAAGAAGAAGAAGAAGAAAGAAATACCTTGGCATTCACCTAGCCAGAGAAGTGAAAGACTTTTCAGTAAGAGCTACAACACTGCTCAAAGAAATCAAGGATGACACAAACAAATGGAAAAAACATTCCATGCTCATAGATTGAAAGAATCAATATTGTCGAGATGTCCATCCTCCCCAAAGCAATCTACAGATTCAATGCAATATCCATCAAATTGCCAACATAATTTTTCACAGACCTGGAAACCAATACAGACATTCATATGGAGATTAAAAAAAGAGCATGAATAGTTAAAAACAATTCTCAGCAAAAGGAACAAAGCAGGAGGTAGTACACTTCCAGACTTTAAAGTTTATTACAAGGCTACATAACCAAAACAGCCTGGTATTGGTACAGAAATAGGCACATACACCAGTGGAACAGGATAGAGGTTTCGGAAGCAAAATGTAGTCTTGGCCAGGCACAGTGGCTCAAGTCTCTAATCCCAGCACTTTGGGAGGCCGAGGTGAGAGGATTGCCTGAGTCCACAGGTTCAAGAACAGCCTGGGCAACTTGGCAAGACCTCATCTCTACAATAAATAAATAAATAAATAGCCAGGCATGGTAGTATGTGCCTGTAGTTCCAGCTACTTGGAAGACTGAGGTGGAAGGATCGCCCAGCAGGTGGACACTGAGGTGGCAGTGAGCATGCGACTATACTCCAACCTGGGCAACAGAGTGAGACTCCAACTCGAAAAAAAAATATGGTCTCAACCAATTCATCTTTGACAAAGTTACCAATAACAAACACTGATGAAAGCAGTCCATATTTAGCAAGTAGTGCCAGGAGAACTGGCTAACCACATGCAGAAGAATAAAATTGGACCCCTACCTGTCTCCATATACAAAAATCAACTCAAAATGGATCAAAGACCTAAATGTAAAACATCAAACTATAATAATCCTAGAATAAAATAGGAAATACCCTTAGGCACACCAGAGTAAGCAATGAATTCTTGACCAAGTTCCCAAAAGCAAAGTTAAGATAGACAAGTGGGACCTCGTCAAACTGAAAAGTTTTTACACATGAGAATAAACCATCAATAGAATTAAGAGACAACCTGCAAAATGGGGAAAAATATTTTCAAGTTATGCATCTGACAGAGGCCTAACATTCAGCATCTACAAGAAATTCAAACAAAGTGAAAGGAAAAAAAAACCAAAAACAATCAACCCTATTAAAAAGTGGGCAAAGGACATGAACTGATATTTCTCAAAGGAAGACATACAAGCAGCCAACAGACACATGAAAAAATACTCAACCTTACTAATCATCAGAGAAATGCAAATAAAAACTACAATGAGATGCTACCTAACTCTAGAAAGGAGGGCTATCATTAATAAGTCAAAAAACAACAGACGCTGGTATGGATTTGGAGTATGGAATGAATGCTTCTACACTGTTAGCAGGAGTGCAAGCTAGTTCAACCTCTGTGGAAAGCAATGTGGTGATTCCTAAATAACTAAAAATTGACCTTTTATATGATTCTGCAATCCCTTTCCTGGGAGTATACCTAGAGGAACATAAATCACTCTACCAAAAAGACACCTGCACACACATGTTTATTGCCATACTATTTACAATAACAATAGCATGGAACTGACTCTGCTGCCCTTCGAAAGTGGACTGAATAAAGAAAATATGGTACATATACATGATGAAATATTATGCTGACATAAGGAAGAACAAAGTCATGGACTTTGAGGCATACTGGATGGAATTAAAGACCATAATACTAAGTGAACTATCACAGAAACAAATAACTGAATACTACTTTCTCATTTGTAAGTGGGCCCGAACGTTAGTCACATTAGCACAAGGGAGGGATTGGCAGTTGCTGGGCCTTGCTAGGGCAGGGAGGGAGGAAAAAGGGTGGGGGTCAAGTAACAACACATTGGGTACCTGGTCCATTATCAGGGGAAGTGAGGGCCACCTAGAAGCCCAAACTTCACCTTTATGCAGTCTCCTTATATAGTTAATCCTCACATCTCTATAATAAAATAAAAAGAGTACCCACTTCTGCACATTGTATACAATAGTGATTTTTCATCCTTCCTCTACTTTATATATACCCTTCCCCTTTGGGTCTCCAGTGTCCATTGTGCCATTCTATATGCCTTTGCAGTTCCTTAGTTTAGCTCTTACTTATTAATGAGAACATGTGGTGTTTGGTTTTCCATTCCTCCATTACTTCACTTAGGATGATGATCTTCAATTCTATTCAAGTTGCTGCAAAAGACATTATTTCATTCTTTTTTATGGCTGAAAATTATTCCTTGGTGTGTGTGTGTGTGTGTGTGTGTGTGTGTGTGTGTGTGTGTGATATGTGACACATTTTCATTATCCACTGATTAGTTGATGAGTATTTAGGTTGATTCCACATCTTTGCAACTGTGAATTATGCTGCTATAAAAATGTCATTGCAGGTGTCTTTGTATAATGATTATTGTCCTTTTGGGTAGATACAAAGTAGTGGGGTTGCTGGATCAAATGGTAGATCTACTTTTAGTTCTTTGAGAAATCTCCACACCAATTTACAAAGAGGTTGTACTAATTCACACTCCCACTAACAGTGTATAAGAATTCCCTTTTCACAGCATCCACGCCAACATCTGTTGTTTTTTTATTTTTTAAATAGTGGTCATTCTGATTAGTGTATAGTGGTATCTCACTGTGGTTTTAACTTGCATTTCCCTGGTGATTAGACATGTTGCACATTTTCAGATGTTTGTTGGCCATTTGTATATCTTCTTTTGAGAAGTGCCTATTCCTATTGTTTGCCCACTTTTAATTTTATTATTATTTTTAACTTTTACTTTTTTTATTTTAAAGATGTGTGGTACAATTCAGGGTTAGGTATACAAATGCTCATTATGCAGGTACCCTTGTTGATAAGGTATGCCCCCCCTTCCTGCCCACTTTTTAATGATTTCTTCTTGCTGATTTATTTGAGTTGTTTGTAAATTCTGAATATTAGTCCCTTGTCATATGTATAGTTTGAGAATATCTTCTCCAATTCTGTAAGTTGCCTGTTTGCTCTTTTGAATATTTATTTTGCTGTGAAGAAGCTATTTAGTTTAATTCCTACTTGTTTAGTTTTATTTTTGTTGCATTTGCTTTTAGGGTTTTAGTTACACATTCTTTGCCTAGGCCAATGTCTAGAGAGTTACTCTTAGGTTTTCTTTTCTAATTTTTATGGCTTAAGGGCTGACAAGTTTTTGCTCCACCGTGAGTTAACTTTTGTTTATGGTAAGAGATAGGGATCAAGTTCATTTTTCTACATGTGGCTAGCCAATATTCTTAGCACTATTTGTTGAATAGGGTTTCCTTTCCCCCACTGGATGTTTTTGTCTGCTTTGTTGAAGATCAGTTGGTTGTAGGTATTTGGGTTTACTTCTGGATTCTCTATTCTGTTCCATTGGTCCATTTATCTGCTCTTGTACTGGTCCCATGCTGTTTTGGTTACTATAGCCTTGTAATATAATTTGAACTCAGGTAATGTGATGCCTCCAGCTTTGTTGTTTTTGCTTAGTATTGATTTGACTATTCTGGCACCATATGAATTTAGGACTTTTTAAAAATTCTGTGAAAAATGACATTGTTAGTTTGATAGGATTGTTTTGAATCTATTGTCATTTTGACAATGTTGATTCTTTCCATCCATGAACATGGAATGTTTTTCCATGTGTTTAGGTCCTCTACATTTCTTTCTTTCTTTTTTTTTTTTTTTGAGTTGACGTCTCACTCCATCACCCAGACTGGAGTGCAGTGGCATGCTCATGGTCACCCAGCGTTGACCTGCTGGGCTCTGGCAATCCTTCTGCCTCAGCCTTCCAAGGAGCCAGAACTACAGGCATGCACTACCATGTTCAGCTAATTTTTTTTGCTTATGGTTAGAACGAGGTCTCACCAAGTTACCTGGGCTGGTCTCAAACAGGTGGGCTCAGGCAATCCACTCACCTTGGCCTTCCAAATTGCTGGGATTACAGGCTGAGCCACCCAGCCTGGCCTGTCCTCTACATTTCTTGCAACAATGTTTTATAGTTCTCCTTGTAGAGATCTTTCACCTCCTTGGTTAAATATATTCCTGGAAATGTTAGTTTCTTGGCAGCTATTGTAAATGGATTTGAGTTCTTGATTTGCTTCTCAGCTTGTTCACTATTGGTGTGTAGTCATGCTACTAATTTGTGTGTATTCATTTTTATATTCAGAGAATTTATTGAACTCATTTATAAAGTTCAAATGTCTTTTGAAGGAGTCTTTAGAATTTTCTAAGTTGATCCTCTAATCATCATACAGGGATGATTTGAGGGATAATTTGATCTCTTCTTTTCCAATTTGGATACAGTTTATTTCATCCTCTTGCCTGATTGCCCTGACCAAGACTTTCCAGTATTATGTTGAATAGTAGTGGTGAAGGTGGGCATCCTTGCCTTGTTCCAGTCCTGGGGGGAATGTGTTAAACCTTTATCTGTTCAGGATGATGTTGGCTGTGGTTTTATGATATATTGCTTTTATTATTTTGAGGTATTTTCATTCTATGCCTATTTTACTGAGGGTTTTTTAAAATCATGAAGTGATACTGGATTTTATTAAGTGCTTTTTCTGTGTCTATTGAAACGACTAATTCTGTTTATGTGGTGGGCCATATTTATTGATTTTCATATGATGAACCATCCTCACATCACTGGGATAAAACCCATTTCATCATGATGAATTTTTGTTAATGTGCTGTTAAATTTAGTTTGCTAGTATTTTATTGAGGATTTTTTCATCTATGTTCACCAGGGATATTAGTCTGGTGTGTGTGTGTGTGTTTGTGTGTGTATGTGTGTGTGTGTTGTGTTTGTGTGTTTTTACTGATTTTGATATTAGGATGATACTGGCTTCATAGAATGAGTTAGGGAGAATTCTGTCCTTTTCAATCTTATGGAATATCTTCAGTAGGATTGGTACCAGTTCTTCTTTGAAAGTCTGGTAGAATTCAGTTGCGAGTTCATCAGGTCCTGTCTGGATTTTTTGTGGTTATTGTTGAGGGACTTTTAATTACTGATTCAATCTTGCTACTTGTTATTGGTCTGTTCAGGGTTTTCTATTTTTTCCTGATACAAGGTTGGGGGGTTGTATATTTCCAAGAATTACATTTGTAAAATATGCTTACGCTCATGCAATATGTGTTTTAGGTTGCATAATTTATATTATAAATTTTAGCTTATTTTGTTAGTGTACCCTCAGTCTTTGGTCTTACAGTCTTTGAAGGCAGTAACCAACATCTGAAGATTGAGAAGTAAGCTTATATATTCTGTTTCTTGTGGATGATTCTGGAATTTCCTTCAAATACAATTTTAAACCTAAATAATAAACAGAGGTCTAGTATTGTGGCTCATCCCTATAATTCCATATTGTGGCTCATCCCTATAATTCCACTTCTTTGGGAGGCCAAGGTAGGAGAATCACTTGAGGTCAGGACTTCAAGACTAACCTAAGCAGTATAGTGAAACCCTGTCTTTACAAATAAATAAATAAGTTGTACATTGTGGTTCATAGTAGTCATAGCTACTCACGAGGCTGGGGTGGAAGGATTGCTTAAGGCCAGGAGTTTGAGGTTCCAATGTGTTATGATCATGTTATTGCACCCAAGCCTGGGTGACAGAGTGAGATTCTGTCTCAAAACAAAAACAAAAACAAAAAAACGAGAGAGAGAAACTTGATTTTGTGAGGCAAGATCTGAATAATTAATAGAATCAAACATTCACATTTTAGGCATATAAATAACTCTTGCTATCACTGATCATAAATTTGTATAATAATAGCGATAACATAGGGCTGTTTTATATAGGTTTCAAGTGAAATTTAATATGTAGGCTTTAATATATACCCCCTTAAGTTATCTGTACTAATTATATTAGTTGTGTTTTCTATTTGTAGTGTTTCACAAATTAATCAGAGAATTTCTAAGGAATATTGGCTAAACTCAAGGGAAGGAATATTTTGTTTAACCATGTAATTTATAAGATCTCTAGCAAGCTTGATCCATCAAGGTTGGCTTTTTCAGATCCAAATCATAATCAAAATTTAAAATATTTTATTGTTTTAGAAAAGCAATTTAAATTGGCTTTCTTTAAAAAATGTTCTTTCATAATTAATATATTTACCTAGTTTGACATTTAAAAGAAACAGGGGTACATGCAATAAAATATCTTTTTTTCATTCTTTTACTTATGTTTTCTCAGCAGAGGCAAACAGTATAATTAATTTCTTGTTTTGTTAGATTCATTATGCATATATAATAAAATATAAAATGTAACAATTTTTTCTTATATATATATATAAGCCAGATTTAAAATATATACCATATATTATTGTTAAATAAATTGCAACATAGTTCAGTGCCTTGCTTTTTTCTCCTCTCTATAATATACTTTAAAGATCACTCTTTATCAATGTATAGAGTTTCCTTTGTGTGTGTGTGTGTGTAAATATTACTAAATTATCAAGATCTAGTGTACACCTTGAAATAATCTTACAGTTGTATAATAAACACCAAAATTAAGATAGATGAAATTACTAGAACCACAAAAACTCTCCTGTGTGTTACCTTCCAGTCACTAACCTTTAGGTATAGCACAATCCTGATGGTATACATATCTACTCGTTTGTTTTGGGCTTGTTTTGCCTAGTACTATATTTGTGAGTTTCAACCACATGACATGTAGCTACAGTTTCTTTTATTTCATTGTTATATTGTATTCAATTTAATGAGTACTTTAGTTTGATTAACCATTCTACTTGGGTTCTTTTGCATATACTTAACTTCTGCATTTCTATTTAAATTTTAGAAATAGCTTGCCAAAGATACTTGGTAAGATTTTGATTAGAAGTACCTTGAATCTATAGATCAGTTTGGGAAGAACTGACATGATGTTGGGAGCTTGCAATATTATTATCACATTACACTGGTTAAGACCTTGTATTAATTATTTGTTGTTGTGTGAAAATATTACCAAACTTAGTGACTTAAAACAAGACACATTATTATCCCATAGCTCAGTGGGCCAGGAGACTAAGCATAGCTTAGTTGAGTTTTAAAGAAAATTTAAATAATACTTTTTAGAGATAGGGTTTCACCATATTGCTGAGGCTGACCTCAAATTTGTAGGCTATAGGGATCCCCCCTACTCAGCTTCCCAAGTAGCCAGACCCACAGGCACATGTTACTCTGCTTGACTTATTTTTCAAAAACTAAAAAAAAAAAAAAATCTTATTAGCTAAGGCTTTTTTTTTGTTTTGAAGGGTCTTGCAAACTACAATTAAGTGTCTTCCAGGGCTGTGATATCATCTGAGGTTTTAAGAATTCATTTTCAAGCTCATTTGGTTGTAGGCAGCATTCAGTTCCATGGTAAGTTATTAGGTTGAGAGCCTCAACTTTTTGCTGACTGTTGGCCAGAAGATATCCTCAGTTGTTCGCCATATGACCCTTTCCATAATCCAGTTCACAGTAGAGCAGCTGGCTTCTTCAAAACCAATAAAGAAGAGGGTATCCTCACAAGGTGGAGGTGATAATAATATGTAATCATGGAAGTGACATTGTATGATCTTTCTCATACTCTGTTGGTTAAAAGCAAGTTACAGGTCCTGTGCACACTCAAGGGCAAAAATACTAGGAGTTGGGAATCATTGAAATTATCTAAGAATCTGCCCTCCATAGACCTCCAGTACAAGACCAGAGGAATACACAACTGAATTTTACCAAACATACAATGGAGGACTAATATTAATCCTCCTGAATGTGTTCAAAAAATCAAAGAGGAGGAATTCTCTTTAACTCATTCTATGAGGGCAGCATCACTCTGATACCACCTGAGACAAGGGTACAACAACAACAACAAAGAAAGCTACAGACTAATTGTTTAAACATACATAAAAAAATCTTCAGCAAAAAATGGCCATTCTTACTGGGTTAGGTAATATCTCAGTGTGGTTTTGATTTGTATTTCTCTGATGATTAGTGAACCTGAGCATTTTTTCATGTGTCTGTTGGCTGCCTATATGTCTTCTTTTGAGATGTTTCTATTCATGTCTTTTGCTCACTTTTTAATGAGGGCTGTTTGTTTTTTTCTTTTTGGCGTATTTGAGTTCCTTATAGATCCTGAACATTAGACCTCTGTCAGTTAGCAAATATTTTTTCCCATTCTGTGGGCTCTCTCCCCACTCTCTTGATAGTTTCTTTTGCTTTGCAGAAACTTTTCAGTTTAATGAGGTCCCACTTGTCTATCTTATCTCTTTATGGCATTTGCTTTTGGGGATTTGATCAAGAATTGGTTGCCTACTCTGATTTCTGTAAGAGTGTCTCCTGTGTTTTCTAAGATTCTTATAGCTTGAGGTTTTACATTTGGGTCTTTGATCCATTTAGAGTTGATTTTTGTGTATGGTAATAGGTAGGGGTCCTTTTTCAATCTTCTGCCTGTGGTCAGCCAGTTCTCCCAGCATAATTTACTGAATAGGTTCTCCACTCCCCAGTGGTTGTTGGTAGAAGTTTTGCTGAAGATGAATTGGTTGAGAAATTGAGTTTTTCCTTCCGGAATCTCTATCCTGTTTCATTGGTCCATGTTGTTCTTGTACCAATACCAGGATGTTTTGATTATTGTAGACTGATAGTAAAATTTAAAGTCTGGAAGTATGATACCTCCTGCTTTGTTTCTTTTGCTAAGAATTGTTTTGGCTATTTGTGGTCATTAATGTTTCCGTATGAATTTCTGTATTGTAATTTACAGGTCTGAAAAGAATGATGTTGGTAATTTAATGGGTATTGTGTTGAATCTGTAGATTGCCTTGGGTAGGATGGACATCTTAACAATGTTGAGTTTTCCCATCCATGAACATGGAATATTTTTCCATTTATTTGTGTCTTCTTAGATTTCTTTGACAGTGTTTTGTAGTTTTCATTGTAACAATCTTTCACTTCTCTGGTTAGGAAAATGCTGAGGTATTTCATTTTTTTGTGTGGCTATTGTGAATGGGATTGTGCTTTTTATTTGGTTCTCTGCATGTTTGTTGTTGGTGTATAAGAATGCACATGTCTTTTGCACATTTATTTTGTACCTCAAGACTTTGCCAAAGTCCTTTAACAGTGAAAGGACAGATTCTCTTGGATTTTCAATGCATAGGATCATATCATCAGCAAAGAGGAATAACTTAACTTCCTCTTTTCCTAATTGGATACCACTGATTTCCTTCTCTTGTCTAATTGCTCTAGCTAGGACTTCCAACACAATGTTGAACAGGAGGGGTGAGAGTAGGCAGCCTTATCTTGTTCTGATTTTCAGGGGAAATGCTTCCAGTTTCTGTCCATTATGCGATATGCTGGTTGTGGGTTTATTGAAGATGGTGCTTACTATTTTGAGGTATGTTCCTTCTACGCCTCAGTGTTTGAGGGTTTTTATCAAGAAGCGATGCTGGATTTTATCAAAAGCTTTTTCTGCATCTAATGAGATAATCATGTGGTTCTTGCTTTTATATCTGTTGATGTATTTAATGACATTTTGCCCTTGCAGATGTTGAACCAGCTCTGCATCCTGGGGATGAAGCCTACTTGGTCATGGTGGATGATTTTTGAGATGTTTTGTTGGATCCGATTTGCCAGAATCTTGTTAAGAATTTTTGCATCTATGTTCATTAAGGATATTGTCCTTTGCCCACTTTTTAATGGGGTTGTTTTTTTCCCTTTGGCTTCTTTGAAGTTCCTTGTGGATCCTGATTGTTAAGCCTTTGTCAGATGCATAATTTACAAATATTTTTCCCATTCTGAGGGTTATCTCTTTACTTTTTTGATGGTTTATTTTGCTGTGCAAAAGCTTTTCAGTTTGATTCGGTTTCACTTGTCTATTTTAGCTTTTGTAGCATTTGGTTTTTGGAACTTGGTTATGAATTCATTGCCTGCTCTGATGTCCAGATGGGTGTTTTTTACATTTTCTTCTAGGATTCTTGTAGTTTGAGGTTTTACATTTAAGTTTTACATTTGGGTTAGAGATACTCAATCTGTATCATATATCTTATGCATGTGGTAGACTATACTCTCTAGGTTTGTGTAAGTACCCTCAATGTTGTTTGCACAGTGAAAAAATCACCTAATGATGCATTTCTCAGAACATATTCCCATTGTTAATGATGCATGACTGCATTTAGACATGTGTTTCTTACTTCTAAATACTTGGAGGTTTTATTCTTATCTTTTACTAATTTCTAATTTGATTCCATTGTGTTCAGAGACAAACTTTATATAATTTGTTATTAATTTGTAGAGTTTTGTTTTTTTTAACTCCAGGATATAGTCTATATGGGTACATGTTCTGTGGATGGTAGAAAAGAATGTCTTCTTTGCTATTGTTTGGCAGTTTATTCTATACAAGTTGATTAGATCCTGTAGATTTCTGATTTTGTTGAGTTCTTCTATATCCTTACTGATTTTCTGTCTAGTTGTTCTAACAATTGCTGAGAGAGTGATGTTGAAATAGTCTACCAGAATCATGGATTTCTTTTTTTTTTCTTCCTTTCAGTTTTATTATTATATAATGTCCTTCTCTGTCTGGTAACTTTCTTTCTTCTGAAATCTTCTTTATATGTCATTAATGTAGTCACTTCTGGTTTCTTGTGATTCATGTTTGCATGACAAATCCTTGTCTACCCTATACTTTACACCTATCTATGTCAATATATTCAAAGTGAGTTTCTTATAGAGAGCATGTAGCTGCATTATGTTTTTAAATTCAATATTCCAATCTATATATTTTAATTGGTGTTTACATTTGAGATAATTATTGATATGTTAAGGTTTAAGTTCTCCATTTTATTTTTTGTTGTCTGTTGTTCTATTTACTGTTAATCTGTTTCTTCCTTCCCTTTTCTGTGGTTTAATTAAACATTTTTCAGAATTCCATTTTGTTTATTAGTTTATTTTTAGTATATGTCTTTGTATCATTTTTAAATGGTTTCTATAAACATTTCATTGTATGTAAACAACTTAATACAATTTACTGCTGTTACACTTTACTAGTTGAATAAAATGCAAATAATTTTTTCTTTACTTGTGAAATTTATAATTAGTGTTTTTAATTTTTTCCTATATATATTTAGAACCAAATCAGACTATGACATAATTTTAGTTTCAACCATCAAACATAATTTAGGAACCTCAAGATGAGAAAGAATATATAATATGTACCCATACTTTTACTATCTCTGTTGTTTTGCTTCATACTTGATTTTCTCAATTTTTCATCTTATTACATTATTTGGTTTTGTTTAGTGAATTCCCTTTAGCCATTTTCAGGATTAACTTTTAATGACAATTTCTTAGTTTTCCTTCACTTGATAATGTCATGGTTTCTTTATACCTGAGTAATATTTTTGCTAAATATGGAATTCTGGTTTGACAGTTATTTTTTAAGCACTTGAATAGCATTCTTCTCTCTGTTCTCTATGATTTCTGATGACAAGTCTCCTATCATTGGTATTTTTTCCTTATAGTTAAGTTGTTTTTCTCTTTCTACTCTCAAGCTTTCTCTGGCTCCCTCCCTCTCTCTCTCTTTCTCTTTCTTTTGGATATTTGGCTATGGTTTATTTTAGTTTTTATTTCTCTGGGTTTATTCTGTTTGGTTTTGTTTTGCTCAACTTCTTGACTTTTCCAACCCTCATTTCTTCAACTACTTTTTCACTTCCATCCTCTTTTTCTCTCCTGCTGGTAGCCTGATAATATGATTATTAGATCTTTTGCGTTTGTCCCACAGGTTTCTGAGGGTCTAAAGTTTTTTTGCACCTATTTTTGTTCATTCAGATTGGTTTATTTATATTACTTATATTTTTTAATGATAAAGATGTGGGGTACAGTTCAGGGTTAAGTATACAAACGTTGATTATGTAGGTACCCTTGTTGATGAGGTATGTCCCTCCCTCCCCTAGCATTTTCCCTCAACTGCCAATCCCACTCCTCCTCCCCGAGTGTTTTCCACTACTGCCAATCCCTTTCTTATAGTATTAAAATAATTGTCAGTTTAAAAAAATTGTTCAAGGTCTGCTTATGAGTAAAAACATATGGTACTCTGTTCTTTGTTTTTGTGATAGGTCACTGAGTATGATAGACTTTAAATTCATCCAAGTTGCTGCAAAATTCATATGTTTGTCCTTCCTTATGACTGCATAATATTCCATTGTGTATAGGTACCACATTTTTTTTGCCCAGTCCAGCTTCAATGGGAAACATGGTTGGTTCCATGTTTTTGCTATTGTGAATAGAGCTGCAATAAGCATATGTGTGCAGGTATCTTTTTTGTAGAAAGATTTGAGTTCCTCCAGGTATATTCCCAATAGGGAAATTGTTGAGTCATATAGAAGGTCAATTTCTAGTTCTTTCAGAAGTCACCACACTGTCTTCCAAAGAGGTTGCACTTGTTTGCATTCTCACCAGCAGTGTAGAAGCACTCCTTTTTCTCTGCATCCTCTCCAGCATCTGTTGTTTGTTTTATTAATGATGGCCGTTCTTACTGGGGTTAGGTGGTATCTCAATGTGGTTTGATTTGCATTTCTCTGATGATGAGTGAGGCTGAGCATTTTTTCATGTGTTTGTTGGCTGCCCATATATCTTCTATTGAGAAGTGTGTATTCATGTCTTTTGTCCACTTTTTAATGGGGCTGTTTGTTTTTTTTTCCTTTCAGCATGTTTGAGTTCCTTGTAGATCCTAGATGTTAGACCTTTGTCAGATATACAGTTGGCAAATATTTTTTCTCATTCTGTGGGCTGTCTCCCTGCTCTTGATGATTTCTTTTGCTTTGCAGAAGCTCGTTAGTTTGATGAGGTCCCACTTGTTTATCTTATTTCTTAAGGTATGGGCATTTAGGGTTCTAAATAGTAATTGGCTGCCAGTTTCAATTTCCATTAGGGTGTCTCCTGTGTTTTCTAAGTTTCTTATAGTTTAAGGTCTTATGTTTGGGTCTTTGATCCATTTAGAGTTGATTTTTGTGTATAGTGATAGGTAGGGGTCCTGTTTCAATCTTCTGCATGTGATCAGCTAGTTTTCCCAGCACCATTTACTGAGTAGGTTCTCCTCTCCCCAGTGGTTGTTGTTGGAGGCTTTGTCAAAGATGAGTTGGTTGAGAAATTGAGGCTTTGCTTCTAGAATCTCAATCTTGTTCCATTGGTTTATATGCCTGTTCTTGAATCAATACCAGGTTGTTTTGATTACTGTAGCATTATAGTAAAGTTTGAAGTCTAGAAGTGTGATACTTCCTGCTTTGTTTCTTTTGTTAAGGATTGTTTTGGCTATTCATGGTCATTTATGTTTCTCATCTGAATTTCTGTATTGTCATTTCCAGGTCTGAGAAGAATGATGTTGGTAACTTAATGTGTATTGCGTTGAATCTGTAGATTGCCTTTGGTAGGATGAACAGCTTAATAATGTTGATTCTTCCTATTCAGGAGCATGGGCTATTTATTCATTTGTTTATGCCTTCTTGGATTTCTTTGAGCAGTGTTTTGTAGTTTTCATTGTAAAGGTCTTTCACTTCTCTGGTTAGGAAGATGCCAAGGTATTTCATTTTTTTGTGGCTATTGTGAATGAGATTGTGCTTTTAATTTGGATCTCTGCCTACTTGTTGTTGGTATATAGGAATGCAAGTGTCTTTTGCACATTTTTTTGTACCCTGAGACTTTGCCAAAGTCCTTTATCAGTGCAAGCAGGTTTTTGACAGATTCTCTTGGATTTTCAAGGTATAGGGTCATATCATCAGCAAAGAGGGATAACTTGACTTCCTCTTTTCCTATCTGGATACCCCTGATTTCCTCCTCTTGTCTAATTGCCCTAGCTAGGACTTCAAACACAATTTTGAACAGGAAGGATGAGAGTGGATAGCCTTATCTTGTTCCAGTTTTCAGGGGAAATGTTTCCATTTTCTGTCCATTTAGCAATATGTTAACTGTGGGTTTATCGTAAATGGCACTTACTATTTTGAGGTATGTTTCTTCTCTACCTAGGTGTTTGAGGGCTTTTATCAATAAGGGATGCTGGAATTTTTCAAAAGCTTTGTCTGCATCTAATGACGTAATCATGACTTCTTGTTTTTATAACTTTTGATGTATTTAATTACATCTACCGTCTTGCAAATGTTGAACCAGTCCTGTATCCTGGGGGTGAAGTCTACTTGGTCATGGTGGGTGATTTTTGAGATGTGTTTTTGGATCTGATTTGCTAGAATATTATTGAGGATTTTTGCCTCTATGTTTATGAGGGATATTGACCTGTAGTTCTATTTTTTTGTTGGATCTTTACTTGGTTTGGGTATCAATGTGATGTTAGCTTCATAAAATGATTTGGGGAGAATTCCATCCTTCTCAATTGCCTGGGATACTTTCAATAGGATTGTTATCAGCTCCTCCTTGTACATTTTGTAGAATTCTGCTAGAAAGTCATCAGATCCAGGGATTTTTTTTGTAGGTAACTTTCGTATGATAGAGTCTATTTATGTCATTTTATCTTCTAGGTCACTGGCTCTTTTTTCTGTCCTTTTTATTCTGATGTTTAGCTTATTCGTAGAATTGTTTTTGAAAGTAGGATTTATTGAGAGGACAGAAAAGCTCCCACAGTGGAAGGGGATCCAAGGGGGTTGCCCTTATTAATAGAATTTTAAAATTTTTAATTATATTTTTCAGTAGTTAAGTTTGAATTTTGTTGTTTTGAATCTTTTCTTCTCTGAGACTTTATATTTTTCATTTGTTTCAAGTGTGTTCTTGATTGCTTTTGAAACATTTTTATGGTTACTTATTTTAATTTGTTAGTGAATTCTAATATCTGTGTCATCTTGGTGTTTGTATCTATTGTCTTTTTCATTCAAATTGAGATTTTTCTATTTATTGGTATGATGAGTGATTTTTAAAATTAAAGCTCAGACATTTTAGGCATTATTTTATGAGGCTCCAGGTTTTGTTTCAATTTTCTGTTTTGAGTAGGTTTCACATTGCTCTGTCAGGGGAAGGGCAAATGTTATAGTTACTGACAGGTGGGAATGGAAGTTTAGATTCCCCTGTTGTAGTCAATGACATCTGAGATAGGGAAAGGCACCTTGCTACTGCTGGATAGGGTGAGATTTGTGAATCCACAGTATGCCTCCACTTTTACCACCTTTACCAGGAACCATAGGAGGGCCTCATTACTGTTCCTCACGTGTCCTCCATTGACCCAGTTCTTTCATTCAGAAATTAACATATTTTATTAGCTTAAATGAAGGTAGAAAATGTTATTTTGTTGCTGCAGGAGACTTAAATTATAATTCTCTGTGCAACCTCTGCCAGAAATAATGGTGTTTTTCCCTGTGTAAATGAAAGGGAGCCAGTTTGGTTAATTATATGTAACATGTATTCAAGTCTTAAAGGAGAGATACATCTGAATTATCTATAGATTTTTGTGACTGAGAGGAATCACTCATAGCTGTTTACTTGTGCTGATAACTAACTTGTTGATCATGTACATTTTAGTTTTCTTTCTTTGGGACACAGTGCCTGAGATAGTATGAATTTTTTTTTTTTTTTTTTTTTACAAACCATAGAATATTTGAATTCTAGAATTGGAAAGAATTTGCAAATTATCTGTTATAATCTCCATCTAAATGTAAGAACATGAATAAAAGTATCTCACAAGTTAGCCTAGCTTATTTTTGAAGAGCCACATTCCTTGGAAAGTACATTAAATTTAACCAAAATTTGCTTCTTGTAACTTCCTTATACATTATTCCAACTTCTATGTGTGTTGCCATATACAATATCTACTCTACCTTCTAAAACAAGATTACTCAAATTACTAATTAATGAAATTGTTCCCCAATTTAATATATTAGCATACTTTGCATGCTCTGATTTTCAAACATTTCACTATTCCATTCACTGTTCCCTGAATGTAACTCTATTTTTGCAGTATTTTAAAAACTTGTTGCATACCAAACTAAAAAAAATGAAATGTGATCTAATACAACGGATGCTATAAGTTAATATAAGATACATAAGATTATGTTTAATTTTATAACCTTTGGTTATAGAGTAGTTATACTCTTGACTTATGTTGAATTTAAGGCCAAGAAAAACTTTCATTCTTTTTCTTTTTATCTGAATCATTGTTAAACCTGGTTTCCCAAATCATATACTTTAGAAGTTGATTTTTTTAAAAATGAAAATGCAGGATTTTCTGTGTATCTCTACTAATATAACTTTCTTTTCAACTTGTGGTACCATAAGGATATGTGTAGATCAAATTATATCATCAAGCATCTTCATAGGTTTTCCAGAGTAAATGAGGAATAGTAGAGATTATTCTCTGGTGACTGTTTTTATTGGTAGAAGGGGATAGGGATTAACAATTTTTAAATTTGAGTAAGACAGTATAGAGAATATAAAGCTTAGCAAGTATGACATAAAATGCTAGCTTTACAAATTACTTCTGTTTGCTTGAAAGAAAAGTCAGAGAACATTAGATGATTGGGTGATTTTTTTCAAGAGCAGAAAGAAAATGAACAATCTTCAAGATAAAACTTTTAGTTTTTTGCTATTTAAGTTTTAACAAGAAAATAGGTTTGGATATTTAGTGCAAAAAGGTGTATTTCGACTTTATTTTACAAAAGTGATCTAAAATAATACATTTTCATCTTTTAGTTTTGCCAAATTGTTTTTGGTTCTGAATTTCCAAAGGACTTGGAATGTGTCAACAATTTTGTGTCTCTGGCATCTTGGTGCTGATACATAGTACCTATAAAGTATTTATTACAATAATGAATCTTTTGTATTGTCAATTATTACTTTTAGTATATTATTTGACATTGTTAACTAAGAATTAAGAATCCGTGACCCCTCATGAAATCTTCTAATCATATGTTTTTCTTGCTTGCGCCAAACAATTTTGTAATAACTGTAAGATTACAAAAATGTAGTAATCTTTATTTATATGGTAGGTAATAAATAATATGCTGACAAAAAAAATCAGGTAAAGTTAATATTCTGTGATTCCTAATGAGAAAGTAAACTATTTCAAACAGTTTCCTTGAGAATTTCAGCCAATAAATCTTATGTGACACCACATAGCCCAGTAAAAGTAGAAAATTTTAATGACTTATATCTGGAATCAGCACACTATAGCCTGCAAGTCAAATGTGGCCCACCACCTATATATTTAAAATAAAGTTTTATTAGAACACAGTTGTGCTAATTAGTTTATGTATTGTCTATGGTTATTTTTGTACTACAGTGGTAGAATTGAATAGTTGCAACAGAATCTATATGGTCTCTATTCCAAAGTCTAAAATATTTACTGTATTTTAACACTTCACAGAGAATATTTGCTTTCTTTTGACTTAGATTCTTGGTAAGTCATTTTATATATTTGCAGATATTTGACTTATATTTAAAGTTTGACTTATGTTCAGCAGTTTTCCAATTAATGATAGCAAAATCAAGTGAGATTTTACTGACCAGTTAGTTGATTAATAGTCATTAAAATTGTGGATAAAATTTAAATTTTTACTTGTCTTATAAATTTTGCCTCCTATGTAATAATTCCATCTAGGTAAAGCTTGTTCAAATTTGTCAGATTATTTTCCATAAAGAAATGTTAATTCTTTATCATTTATTTTATATGATTTGAGTTTTTTCACTAAAATTCATACATATCAGTTTTTGACTTAAGATGACCTTAGAGTAACCTGTCCTCTTCCCTGGCTGTTGTGCTCCTTATCATGATTTCATTAGTATTATCATTATTATTATTATTCTCATCATCATCTTCTTTAACTGGTTTTTGGAGACTACATAGCCACAAAACTTTAACCCTAATACTAATAATTTGGTAATTTAGGTTCTTATTTTGAAACTTGAAGAGTAAGTATGTAGCAGTCATTCAATCACAGAAACAATGTTTCTTAAAATATGGTTCATAGATTGTCACATTAGTATCACCTAGAGAAGTGCTTTCTAAACTTCAGGGTGTTTATGACTCAACTGGTGTTTCTTTCATAACATGCAATTTCTGATTCAGAGAATCTTTCGTGGGGTCTCAGATTCTGAATTTCTAATAAGCCTCCAGTTGATGTCCTTGCTGCTGATCTATGGACTGGACTTTGCATAGCAAGGACTGAGATAGTTATTAAAATTTCAGAGTCTTATGTCTCATTCAAGCCCAAGGAGTCATAATTTGTGTGGTGGAAATGCAGGAAAGAGATTTTTAATGAGAATTTTCATACCAAAGATTAAAAATTGTTGCTGTGATTTAGTGGTTCTTAACTTTGGATATGCGTCAAGATCACCCCCAAAGAGTTTTAAAATATTGCTAGATATTAACTGAATAATCATCTAGGGTATTTCTGTTATTGACTTGTAGAATCATTATATACTTGACTCTGAGTGTTACCAGGTTAGAAAGTACAATTATGAATATTATATAAGAGCTGAAGTCTTAATCCAGATTACCAGAGTCATCATGCCTGGAACTCCAGGGTTCACCTGGAACCCAGACAACAAATAAGTCTAAAATTGAACTGTCAGAACTTGAGGGTGGAAGGGAGTTTCAAAGTTGAAATTTCCCACTGAACTTACTATAGTATACTGTCTGTAATTTTACACAATTTTCTTTGTTGAAAATATTTTTTGCTTATGCATTATGACAGTGTTTCTGATACTAAAGTCTATAGGCATAGTACTGGGTTGTGAGTTTTCTATAAAAATAATTTGTACTTACATTTTTATTGTTATGCTAAACTAATGAAAACATTTTGAATGATTTGGATAAACAATTTTATTTAAAAAATACTGCCCCATAGATTTAATATGTAAAGTTAGATTGTATTTATGATTGTGTTGGCATCAAATAGTTGTTTTTATGATTATGGATTAATAAAATAACATAAGTGGACTTTGTGCATATATTATGCATTCATGCCAAATGACTATGAAATCATGTGACATATTATGTAACAAAGAGTTCAAAGCAGTTACAGTTAATAAAAGTAGTAAAAAATTCAAGTAAGTACACACCAAACTTAAAAGAACCTGTGCAGTTGGACCCATATTTATATTGTGAGGTTATTTTTCATGTATAAAAAAATTCAACTGTCACATAAATTAATGTTGTTTATTTGAGTTCTAGTTGTATTTTCATTTGTATTTTATCTATAATTTTTGTTTTATATGTATAAAGAGCCATAAGTATGTAGAATTTTTATCTTGTTTTCATTCATAATAAGTTATAAAATTTCTAGAAGTAGGTCAAAAGTGAGGCTCAGCAAACGTTTTTCAAGGGTCTATACATGATTTAAGGTAGAGAAACATTTATTTTATATTTTGATCTTTTATGTCCCAATTCAAATACAACTTTCTACATTTGCTTTGCTTTGTGTTTTTTTTTTTTACTGTAATTAATACTTTCCTCCTTTGAACTCTTTATGGTCATTTACTTTTATTTTTCTTATTTGTCTGCTTGTTTTATCTTTCCTAGTAGATAGTATGTTCTTTGCGGGGGGAAAAATCGTGTTGTAATCAAAGACAATGTTTTTTTTTTTTTTTTTTTAAAGGAATTTAATGGAGGTTGAATAGATAGATGAATGGATGGAAGGCTAAGAATATCTTAGGTGGTTTATGATAGAAGAATAATAGTTAATATAGATACAGGAACAAGATTATTTTTCCAAGGCTCACATGAAACAGAAAAATATTCTTCATGTGGTAGAAACAATTTACAAATGAAGGTACAACTATTACATACAATACATTAAGTTTTATAAAGGTATCAATTAATAATTTATTAGGGTTATCAAATATACAGCACAAATGTAATTATGTCCTTCCCCTCACCTATGTCAGTAATCTTAAATAATCATGTTAGTCTTTTTCATTTGAGTTCAGATAAAATCTGGGAATCTTTACTAATTGTTATAAGCACTACCTATCAATTGGATGTCGGATATAAGGTAAAATTTTTTGACATCAAGGTTTTAGTTTCAGAAAAAAATTTAATAAGTTTCAGAAAAAAAGTAGTTATTAGTTTAAGAAATAGTTTCAGTTCTATCTCGTTTCTGAAACCTAGCGGTTATTACACTTTTTTGTTAGTCCTGAGAATGACTATTTTATATTGAAATTTGTCTCTATTTATACTTGAACCCCTATATTTGTGTCTTCTTTAGTGAGATTAGTGTTTTTTCTACTCTCCTTGTGATTCAGAAAGTGTGGCCTTACTCTTTGAAATTAGTTTATTCTTCCTTCTTAAGGTTGAATTGAAAATTGATTTTTCATTGCCTAGAAACCTGACCATCAAGTTATTTCCTGTGCAATATTATTAAATATACCTTGATGATAACAATTCTAGACTTCAGGTTTTAATCAAAATTGTCCAATATCATATGTTATACATTAATAAGATTGTAAATTAACTCTGTAATTGCTTATATAATAGAAGAATTTTTAGTTTTTTGGATATAGTATGCAGATTGCCTTGAATAGATGAAGTTTGGTTCAGTGAAGGCTGTTGAAAACATTAGTGAGCCAGACTAAGAATATAAATTAGAAATACTGGGTATTCACTCTTTGCTGTTATATAAGGAAGTACAAGACAGAACAATGTTAGAAATTTATTATTCACATTTTTAAAAAGTATTATTAGTCTGTCTGCCTGGTGTCAGAATTCTGTTCAGCTCTTCTATGTATTAGCTCTTCTTCTAAGTAAACTCTCAAAAATATTATGAACTAATAACAAGCTCTGGCAAGAGATAACTTTGAACTTATCCTTCTCTTTTGAAGAGTGGCTAAGTTAGCCAAAGTAGAGAGAGTGATGATGTTGTGAATAGAAGATCCTGTGAAATCCTGTATTTCTTATTAGGAGTCATGGTTGCTCCGGCTATGGAACAGGTTCTGGAGCTAGTCAGAAAGCTCAGTGTGAAGGTGAGAACAGAACAATAAAACTGAGGAAAGAGTACAGTGGATCTCTGACTTTATAAGTTTTCTTTTTAGTATTTAGATGCCAAGCATCTTAATTAAAAGTAAATATCATTTCATGTAGACATTGCCACAACTTCTGTGAACTCTGAAACTTATTTTTTATGTGCACTTAATTTTCATTTAAAGTGGGTCTGATCTAAAAAAAATTTAGCTTGGTGGAAATATTGTACTTTTGTAACCAAACAGGAATAAATTTGAATCCCAGTTTTGCCAGTTATAAGCTGTCAGTCCTAGGCAAGTGAAAAAAATATTTCACCCAGTTTCCTTTTTGCAAAATAGAAATACATATCTGTTTTGTAGTGCTGTTTTCAGAATTAGAAATAATGTAAATTAGTGACCATATAGTTATAATGATAATGATAGTTATTATCATTATTGTTTTTAATATTACAGTATTGTTATTTATCCTATACCCTCAACTAATAATTAAATACTACTTGAGTATATAGTATATTTTGTTTATATACCTTTCACTACATAATAAGTATAAGGAAAATATAATGCTGACCAGATGTAAAATTTAGATATTTTAATTGTAATTTTCTTTCTTTCAGAATTACTTACTGTCATCTACCTTTCCAGAGTAAATGGCTCTATGTTGGAACAGAAAGAGGAAATACACATATTGTAAATATTGAGTCTTTCATACTTTCTGGATATGTTATCATGTGGAACAAGGCAATTGAACTGTAAGTTTAAATTTGGATATTTCTTTGTTTGGCTTAAACACTTCATATTATTATGTAACATGTCAAATTACATGTTGCTATACCTATTACCAATATATAATTAATTTGAGTAAAAAGTCCAACTACAATAACTTAAAACCACAAAGGCTTTTAGAAATATATTACAATAATTTAACTTTAAAAATATTATATATAATTAAAGCTTATATATAAAACTTGTGATGATAAAATACTTAGGCTCATTCTAAAAGTTATACATGGAAGTTATCTTGCTTTATTACAATCAGTCTTCATACAGCCACTTTCAGTGAGAATGTATTGTTTTATAGAAAAATCATAATAATCAGTGCATATGCTTTTTTTTTTTTTTTGAGTTGGAGTCTCACTCTGTCACCCAGACTGGAGTGCAGTGGCCGCTCCTGGCCACCGCAGCCTCGCCTACTGGGCTCTGGTGATCCTTCTGCCTCAGCCTTCTGAGTAGCTGGAATTACAGGCATGCACTACCACGCCCGGCTGATTTTTTGATTTATTGTAGAGATGAGGTCTCGCTGCCCAGGCGGATCTCGAACCCGCAGGCTCAGGCAATCCACTCACCTCAGCCTCCCAAAGGTGCGGGATTACAGGCTGAGCCACCGAGCCCGGCTTAGTGCATATGCATTTTAATGCTGGTAGCTTATTCGTCTCTTGCCTGTATTATTCTGGGTTCAAAGAAGAAGCAATTTATTAACATCTTTCTTATTGTGATATATACAGTTTTTTTGGTATGTGATTGATGGCAGTTACCACTTTGACTTTGGCACTGATATTTAAGTTTCTGCACATGTTAATTGTGAAATTCTGCAAATGTGAAACTTTGTGGAATTACAAGCCATCTATGTGTAGTACATACATAAACAATTCTCCTGGTCAATTTGATAGTCAAAAAACAACTTATATTTAACAAATGTTTATGTTCTGTACATATTAGGTCCTTGATAAGATTTTTGACTTGAAACCAGCTCATTTTCTCTCATATATATTCTGTTACAAAATGATTCTCCACAACTCTAATTAAAACATCCTGCTTTCATGAAGGTTGTCTCTAGAAATAATAAACCTTTTCCCTAATCCCAATTTTTCAATGTTCAATATATGTTGCTTGATAGGGAGGTTGTTATTAGGGTTATACTCTTGTTACCATATTCCTTTTGTACCAGGTCCTAATGGGTCTTTTATTAATGATAATCTTTCCTCCCTCATTAGATTAAGAACTGCTCCAGAGCAGGATCTTTGTTTATTGTTTTTAAATTTATTTTTCTTGGCTTATTTTGGTGCTTTCCACAGAATAGCTACTAAATAACTGATGACATTATTGAAGCATTAGTATGTAAGTAGTTACACATTGCTATTGACTTATAACTTTATGTTTTCAAGATAATTGATAGGAACTATTTTGCTCTCTTTTTTAATATTCTAATATTCTGTGTATATATTTTAAAAAACATTCTATAGACAATTGTCTTTTCCCAAAAAGTTACTTTTTTAGTTATGTGGGAGGAACCTTTCCCCCTATAATACTAGTCCTAAAAAAAGCAATAAATAGGACTGGATTTAATGCTTTTTGCATAATATTATTTTAGGATTTTGATAAAAATATAAACTTGAGAGAAGATTCAATTATAAATCTTTTAAACAAATTTAATATTAGTACAAACATATAGATACACTATTTATGTTCAGATGAATGCTGCTATAGTAACTGAGAAGAGTTTACTATCTTAAGCAAATCAAATATTTCACAAATCTTATAATGTTCTTTCTATATTCCTTTATTTAACAAATTGTTTTCATAGTTCAAGTTACTACCTGAACTAGTGACTTATACTTTACTTGTATGTAAGGTATGTACGTGTGTATTTATACTTTATTATGTATTTTTATAGTCTATACTTTATGATTTCAGGACTAATGAAGAGTTCTTAAAATGTATATTATTAACAGGGTAGCATTAGGAAAAATTAAAGAAGTAAAAATCAGGCATTTTAATATTTCATAGTATGGTCTAATATACATGATTCAGCATTAGAATAGGATCTACCATTTTTATACAAGTATTATGTTTTATAGAGTTGTTCATGCCTCTGAAATGTCCTTATTTGACATACTTTTTATTCAATGTTTATTTTTCAGCTTGCTTACATTTTTAGTGAATTATTCTTTTTTTTTTTTTGAATTGGAGTCTCACTCTGTCACCCAGACTGGAGTGCAGTGG
>NW_007255936.1:35456-45857 GCF_000164805.1 Carlito syrichta | reverse complement strand
GGCTCAGGCAGTCCACTCACCTCAGCCTCCCAAAGGCATGGGATTACAGGCTGAGCCACCGAGCCCGGCTAGTGAATTATTCTAATTGTAATTGTAGGCAGTTCCCCAAATGATAAATAGTTTGTGTTTTCAAAATATATATATTTGTTATTTGGAACCTGGAACACATTTTTCTGGGTCTATGCTCAGAAATTTTAAGTACTGTAGTTTTTAGTTGTTTGGAATGGCTAGGGGAGAAGATGGCAAGAAATAAAACTGGGAGGCAATCAGGTTATAATATGATATCTTGTAAGCCAATGTGAGAAGTTTCAACTTTAGCTAAGGCCAATAGGGAGCTAGATTTTGAAGGGTTTTAAGCAGAGATTTGCCTTGATCAAATTTATGTTTTAGGAAGACTTCAATGCAGGTATGGAAAAATAATTTGAAAGAAGAAAGACTCTATTCTTGGAAACAATTATGATGGTGGTTGTAGGGATGGAGATAGATGATTTATTAAATAAATATTTTGAAGATTGAAGAGGCAAGAATAATAGGGAAATATTATAAGTGATCCTAGTGTTTGACTTGAGCCACTACATATAATGGTGCCTTTAGTGAAAGTGCAGAAGATTGAGTTGGTTAGGAGTAAAATAATGAGTTCAGTTTTAGGTAGGTTAAGTTGTATGTGTTTATAAGGCATACAAATGAAGTTGGTATGGGAGAATGGTAGGTGGTGGGATATATGTATCCAAAGATAATGAGAGAGATCAGAATTTACATAGTTATGGAAACCATGAAAATAGATAAAATTGTGAGTAAAGAGCATGTAGAGAAGAGGTAGCAAACTAGTAGCCATTGAACCAATTATAATTGTTTGACCATTAGGGTATTGAAACATGCTCTGAATTATTCATTTCTAATGTTTAACAATGGCAGAACAAAAATAAAAACTTGAATTTCCAGCTTTTCATGAAAGGAGTTGTTTATGATGAAACAATTCTAGTCTAGCATTCCTGCATGGCAGTAATCGACTAAATTGAGTAGCAACTTTCCTTTTGTAGGTGAATAATGTGGTATTTAGTTTGGCACAGTTCTTATTCAACCTATTTGATTCATTGGCAATATCTGCCTGGCTCCTGTAGGCTTTTGAATTTATGACAACATTTTATATGGAACTAGATGGTTGTCTAGGACAGAATACTAAGGAATACCAATGTTTTAGATATGGGAAAGTAATGAAGAGTCCACAATGGAAACTATCAAGAAACCTACTGTGGTGAATAGGAGAAAGAGAAATAGTGATAAGTAGAATTGCTGGGCATGTTTAGGTGGCTAATACATAAATTTAAGTTCATTGATAATTCTATCTAAAGTAATTTTTGTGTAATTTTCAGAATCCAGGGTACACAGATGCCTTTTTTTTTTTTTTTTTTTTTTAGGTCAATTTCTCATGACCATAAATTTTGCCAGGAGTGCATTGTGGATTTTAGATGTTTAATGTTAGGGGAAAAGTCAGAAGAAATATACCAAAATGTTAGTATTCGTTAACTCTAGGCAGTGAAATAACGTGAAAGTTTTTTCATCTTAACTTTTGATGTCTTCTGTTTGTACAAATAATATTTTTTCTGTAGTCTTAAAAAGTCACTACAAATAACAGAAGTTTAATGCTAGATTATTTTCTGAACTAGAGTTTAGATTATTTTCTGAACTAAATGGGAGAGTCTTGCATATGATCTAACTAGTGTTTCCTAAGATATATTTAAGTGATTTCCTTAATATAATCAATGTGAAGGACTAAAAGGACCAAGAATTTTGTAAAATACTGAAGGTTTGCAGTGCTTGTTTGCATAGTACCGGTTCTAAGAAGTTCTGTAGGAGAACAAAAAAGTATTTAACTTTGTTTAGTTCAAGGGTTTGTTGTTTTTTAAAATATGGAATACTTTATGTGAAACAGTTCATATTTCCATTTTAGTAAAAGTTGGTATAATCATACTGAAGCGACAAAGAGAAGTTTGAAGTTTGTTAGTTATTACTAGTGTCTGAAGGCTCCTTTAAGGTCATTGTTCCTTATTAGAGACATTTATACTTTTATAGAACACTTCATTTATGTATAGAGGTTATGTTACATATAAATGTAGAAAGAAGTGCAGAAAGCTCTGTAAACTTTTTTTGAAGTCTTGTTTAATTTCTTTTCTTCCTGCATATATTCTAGAATGCAGATAGTAACTCTGATTTTCAATTTATACAACAATCATAACACATGCTATTTTTTATATGTGTATTATGTTTTGCCATTTTATTAGGAGCCTTATGCATGTTATTTCTAACCTTTACAATTATTTAGTAGGGTCAGTGCTACTATTTCCATTTTAGATTAAATTATTTAGGATGCGTTCACTAATAACATTAATCAATATCTAATAAATCTGTGTTTATTCCTTTGGGTCACTCTGAGGAGTCAGTATCAGAGTACTTTAGAATTAATTTGTCATTTTTCTCTGATACCAAATAGTTTCTAAGATTTAAATCCTATTCTTGTTTTGTGCAGAATCTTTGATGCCTTTCATGTGTGCTTAAGAAGTAGACTCAAACTATGTCAATATGATCATAAAAGGGATAGTCTGGAATAGTTAGGTCATGAAGAAAGTCTGTGGAAGATTGTGCAATAATAAATCTTTTTTACCATCAAGTCATATCATATTTAACAATGACATAAGCATATTCAGTATGGCAGAAGTTAAACTAGGAATTATAAAATAAGCATGCCAGATGTCAGAGTAGAATAAATTTAAAATCAGATTGACAGAGCATGTATTCCTTTAACAATATGCTGTAAGACACATAATTATTTGTTATTTATTGTATTAAATAACCAGATAAATGAGACATAACCAATGAACTAGCTTTTCCCAGTGTGTCATTTTTCTGTAAGATGGCTATCACAAGTGTAAAGTTTTTTTAAAAATAAATTAAAAGTACCACTGTACTTTTCTTTAGCGACAAATCAGAGATTTCACATCAAATGAAATATTAAATAAGGTATGTATTTTACAATTTGATTGAAACAGGTTTACAACATCACCCCTGTGGCTGTAATATTCTTTTTTTGTATAAATAAAAATTCAATTAAAAAATTTCAGAGGCTCTTATCTGGCATAAACATATCAGATAATGAAGAACCTAATTGTTATGTAATCTCTGTGTTCAAACTTGATTTTAAAAAATTATAAGTGCTTCCACAGAGCTAGTAGGAGAAAGAAAAGTTGTTAGTAAAGAAAACCAAAAACTCAAGCAAATCTCTTAACCCCAGAATATTGGAAGTTTATTTCAGTATAATCTTAATTTCTTTATTTCAGTCTCAAACAGGTATTTTAATGTTTGGTTTTTAATTACCGTTTTGAATTGATTTAACAGATCCACCAAGACTCATCCAGGTCCAGTTGTACATTTAAGTGATAGCCCAAGAGATGAAGGAAAAGTGAGTATTTTGATACCATTATTATTGTTTTTGTTTTCCTCATTCTTGAAAAAAGGTGTTTCTTACTATTATTTTATACCTAATATCTAACACAGCTTATAGCATTGTGTTATATAAATTTAAAACTTGTTGAATTAATAAATGATTCAATGAATTAATTAATCATGCTTACCATGGTCCCAAATTAAGCCTTTTTTTCACCTAGAGCTAAAGTTGATATTTAATTCTGGACTTTTGAGGAAGGTAACATGTAGAGCAACTTTAATTTTCAAGTGCTCTGTGTGCTTGAATCTAATAATATGATTAGTATTTGCCTCTATTATTAGTTTTGGTAATGATAAATGACCAATCTTACATAACATTCATTAGCTAATCTTGATTTTATAAATTTGTACTAATATATAAAATGTTATCAGATTGTAGAAATAATTTATATTTATCTTATTTTATAATATGTCATTGATGATAAAGAAACGAAGTTGAAAACATGAAACAATCTAAAGGGGTTTTTAAAAATAAATACTATGTTTCTCTGAGTAATTTTTGCTAAGTGCTATAGAAAACTATAAGTTTTAGCATATAGGTTTGGTTATTTGTTTACAGTTTTTAAGGGATAAACACAGAATTAACCTAACAAAAATAGAACCTGAAAAGCAAACCCACCCAATGAAACAACATTGAATTTATTCAAAGTTAGCTATAAATAATTCATAAATGCAATGTAATTCCAATCAGGTATCATTAGAGTTTATTTATTTTTAAATAATTCACAAGCTGATTTTAAAATTTATCAGAAAATGAAATATTTTAGAATAGCCAAGACATTTTTGAAAAAGAAATATAGTGTGATATTGGTACAGAAGTATATAAGAAAACCGATGGATCTAAATATATATTCCCCAAATGGTTCATGCATTTGGGGGAGTGTTATATATTTTAGAGAAGATATTTCAGGACATAATTAACTATTGAATAAATGATATTGGACAATTTATTTTTCATTTTGAAAAGAATAGTAAGACCACTGTCTTATACCATTCACAGGAATAAATTCCAGGCGTAGAAAATACATAAACATTAAAATCACAAGTCAGAAAGTATACAAAAATCTTTGTAGGATATGAACTGTTACTGTGATGTATGGACACTCTTAGACAAAACTTTACAATTTTAGGTAATATGCCATAACAAGACTATCATGATAAGAGATAGGTAACATGAACATGCATAATATATAAAAAGAGCTTATACTAAGTCCTCATCTTATAATTGAATAGGAAGTCAATATGTAACATCTATCAAATAAATCAGGAGATAGCTATATAAATATTATAAATATATTTAGATATATGAAAAAAGTCTACTAGAAAAGGTAATTTTAAGAGTTGAAGAGATGGTTGCCTCTTACCTCTAGAGCATAGTTTGGCAGTAAGGAGGAAACAGCCTCACTAGTAATCAGAGACATGCAATATACCATTTTTGACCATGCGACTGAAAAAATGTTAAAAATTAAAAATATTAATTTAGTAATACTAAATAATTGGAAAGGCACTGTGAAATAGCCATCTAGATATAAGTTTATATAACAGTATGGGCAACTTAGCATTATCAAAATTTGAAGCATATATCTATTTTTAAAATTCATTATGACCTAGAAAATTCATTTCAGTATCTATAATATTTATATGACTAAAGGGGCAAAATATTGAAAAGAATGCAAATGTATTTTAATAGAAAATTAAATAAATTAATGCTAATACATCTATGCTGTGGAATTCTGTGTTGATTTGGAACTTACTTTAAGACATATTTTTAAAAGAAAACTTGCAGAAGAGTAAGATATAAGACCAACTGAACAATACCTTTACATTTGTACTTATATACTCAAATGCCCAAGAATAAAAGCCTGAAAGGCTATATACAAATCTGAGGAAGAAACTAAAGGCTGGAATTGGGGAAAATAATAAAAGATATTGTTATTTTTCCTACGGTATTCAAATGTTTATAAAGAAATATTAACTGGGGTTTGTGTAATTACAACTTAAAAAGAATGCAAAATACTTATATATGCATATTGGCATCAGAAAACTATGTCTGAGTTATGGCTCTACTTCTTATTATCATATAATCTTGACTAAATCACATTACTTCTTGTATATCCGTTTTTTTCATCAGTAGTCTTTTGTCATATAAAAGTTTTAATTTTAATATATTCAATTTTATCAGTATTTTCATTGGATTCCTGCTTTTTTGCTTCTTACTCAGTAAATCTCTTTCTGAGAGAAATTACAATCCTTTTTTTCTCTCAGTTTTCAGGATTTCCATTTCACAATTAGATTTTAATTTATATGTAATTTATTTTATGCTGGTTAGATATAGAATTATACTTTTATTTTGTACATATAAATAATTCATTTATTGGATAGTCAATCCATTTTTCACTGATTTGTAAAGACACGTCACTCATATATCAAGTTTCCATATTTGGGTAAGTCTTCTAGACTTTCTCTTCTGTTGCATTATTTCTAAATATTGTGCTAATAACATGCTTTATTAGTTATAATAACTTACAAAATGTCTTGATATCTGGTAAACTGGTCCCTTTTCTTTTTCTAAGTAATCTTGGCTATTTCTACTATATAAATTTTAGGATCAGCTTATCAAGCTCTATGTAATTATCAATTGAGATTTTGTTTGAAATTAGAATGTAAAACTTAGAGAAAATTTACATGTTTAAGAAATGTGTGTTCCATCTATGAACATGATATATTTGCTTTGGCTTTCATTTATGTCTTTTTATGTATCTTTATAACTTTTTCATAAAAGTCTTACCTGTTTTTTGCTAGCTTAAGTCTAAATACCTTATAGATTTTATTGTTCTTGTGACTTATTCTTCTTAAAATCAGTTTCATAATTATTTTGGGTATATAATATCATTGGTTTTTAAAAAATATTTTGTATTCAGCTATATTGCTGAATGTTTGGTTTTAATAGCTGTCCTTAGGTTCTCTAGAATATTCTATATATAAAAGCATAGCAAATATTGAAACATTTTGTTTCTTCCTTTCCAATATTTATTTTTATTTATGCAATCGTTTGTTTTGTCGATGAAGACCTCAGTACAGTGTTGAATATAGATGGTTTTTGTGGGAACTTTCTTTTGTTTTCAACCCAAAAGGAAATGCCTCCAAGACTTCAGCATTAAGAAAAATGTTAATTGCAGATCTTCAATTGCTTCTATGAAATTAAAATGTTTCCACCTATATAACAATATTCTAAGTGTTTTAAATTATGAATGGTGTTGAATTTTATTTAATGCTTTCTACTTGTATCTAAATGATTATTTCTTAATTTGTTAATATGTTGAAACATGTTAATAGATTTTCTAATTTTCAACATTTTTGCATTTCTGGGATAAATTTAGCTTGGAAGGGGAAAGCTTCCCTTAGAAGCTTGTTGGTGAAATGTAAGAAGGAACAAACTACTAAGGCTAAGGTTAGAATAGAATCAAGACAAAAATCATAGAGTCAGAAGACTATGTCTGAGTTATGGCTCTACTTCTTATTATCATATAATCTTGAATAAATCACATTACTTCTTGTATATCCGTTTTTTCCATCAGTAGTCTTTTGTCATATAGAAGTTTTAATTTTAATATATTCAATTTTATCAGTATTTTCATTGGATTCCTGCTGTATATATATATATGTATATATACATATATATACATATATATATATATAGTGTGTGTTTATAAAGAAACTGCACATTAGTCTATCAAATAAAATAGGGTGCTCTTGAACTGAGAAAACTAGCCTGTATTGGGTATAGTATTGAGTTCTGTATCGGGTATAGTATCTCGTTGAATTCTCTTAAATCCTTGGCTCCCAAATCCTTGGCTGCTTCCTTTACCCCAGGTTTGACAGAATCAATTTCATGTAGTGCTACAACTTCATGTAGTACTGAAGTTGACTAACTATATACAGAGTCTCTGATTCCTTTCATTAATTCTGAATTCAGAAGATGTGTCACAACATAAGGCATTTTATCTGACTTCTCTAACAGATGCTAAAGGGGTCAAATGACACAACTTTGAAGTTAAGGGATATCAACATCTCAAGGAGAAAACCCTTGACCAGTATTAGACAAGAGAAAAGAAAGTCTTTCTCCATTCCTCTCTATGATTGGCTATTTTGAGTTATCCTGCAAGTCCATACCAATACACCTGCTGAATTGTGTCCTAGTTGTGTCTCTTCTGCTTCTCTCCATAAAATAGTGATTTGTGTGATATCATCTTTTACATCTTTGCTTTACTTCACTCTTTCATTATTATTACAACCCTGAGATTGTACTTCTCTATTAAATATTAGCTCTTAAGTCTTGCCTTAAGCTTTTTTCACTACAGACCCCTAGTTAACATAATAGTTATTACAATTGTTCTAGATAAGGGATCGGAAACTATAGTTCATGAGCCAAATCTGGCCTGTTGCCTGTTTTTGTAAAATGTTTTATTGGAACATAGCCATGCTTATTTATTAACATATGGTCTATGGCTGTTTTCTTGCTATAAGAGCAAAGCTGAACAGTTGTGGCAGACAGACGACATGGCCTGCAAAACCTAAAATATTTATCATCTGGGCCTTTACATAAAAAGTTTGCTGACCCCTGTTCTAGATTTTAAACCATCAGAATGGGATTTTGAAGTTGAATTGTCTATAGTCAAAGAATCTGTTGAAGGTGACAAGTGGAGTGGTATTAAATTCTGTCTTGCAGTGACATCAGAATTACCTGACCAACGTTCTTCTGTGATTAATTGGGGTGAGGAGCTGCTGAAAAGATAAAAAATGGGATATCAACTACACATGGTGCTTAAATGATTCAGGACAACGATAATTATAATGATGATGGAATAAAATAGTTTCCTTTAAGGATGCTGTGTATTCGGTTTCTATTGTTGAAATAAATGATCACAAATGTAGTGCTTAAAACAACAAAAATATATTATCTTGCAGCTCTGTAGGCCAGAAGTTCAACCCAAGTTTTACTGGGCTAAAATTAAGGTATTGACAGGGTTGTGTTTCTTTCTAGTAACTCTGGAAGAGAATCTGATTGCCTGCCTTTTTCAGAGACTGCAAACATTCCTTCGCTTGTAGCTTCCTTTCTCCATCTTCAAATCCAACACTGTAGCATCTCTATGACTCTTCTTTCTTAATTGTGTCTCTGTTTCACCTCAGCTGGGAAAGGTTCTCTACTCTTAAGAACTCATGTGATTATATTGGGCCCACCTGAATAATCCAGGATAATCTCATCTTCTCTAATTCAACCGTTAATTACATCTGAAAAGACTTTTTTTTTGTCTTATGAGGAACATATGTATAGGTTCCAAGGATTAGGATATAGCGATCTTTGGGAGTCCTTTATTCTTCCTACATCATCTCAGAAGATTAATAACTAATTTACTGAATCCCAGAGACCCTCTAAGGCGGCTTTAAAGGAGCTGTTCTAAAAATAGACCCAGGATCTGTTTATAAGGAGACCAAATCCATAACTTTGGTAAATCTCATTTGTTAAAGTTAGAGCTCTGATAAGGAAAGAGTGTGATCGTAACACCTAGTATATTAGTTTCCTTTGACTGCCATAACAAATTACCACAAACTGAATGACTTAAAACAAGAGCAGTTTTTTTTTTCCCAGTTCTAAAGCTAGAAATCTGAAATCAAGGTGTTGATTGGGCTGTATGCTTCCTCTGAAGGCTCAAGAGGAAATTCTTCCTTGCCTTTTTCAGCTCAGGTGGCTCCTGATGTTCCTTGACTTGTGAAAATGTAGCTCCAATCTCTGCCTTCATTTTCAATTTTCACATGACCTTCTTCTCTATGTGTCTGTGACCTTCCTCTTTTTATAAGGATACTAGTCATTGGATTTAGGGCCTACTCTAAATCTAGGATGATTTTTTACTTGAAATCCTTACCTAATTATATCTGCAAAGATTCTATTTTTAAATAAGCTCACATTCTGAGGTTCTGTGTGGGCATGAATTTTTGGGAACACTACTCAACGACCATGCCTTGAATGGAGAAATTTATATAGATAAGCCTGAGTATATTGTAACCTTCCCCTAATTTTTCCAAACCCTTCTGGCCAACAGAAGTACCTCTTTCACCATTTCTGGAAGAGTGTAGTTTCCCTTTTTTGGGAAACTGTATAACATCTCACCTGAGGAACTTTCCTTGCATAACAATATTTATCCTCACAAGACCACTTCCAATATCATTACCTCAGGTAAATAACTAGAATAAAATCTCAGATCTCAGCATAGCCTGACATAGAAGCATTAGACTTCCTTCAGGAAGAAATAGACTAGACATGAAAGAAGTAGAATACCCACCAAAGAAACTGAGCATCTGACTATGTCATTCACCAAGGGAATGTATTTGAGTGGTTTTTAAGGATTTGAACTTGAGTGCTGCGTATGGGAGAGTTTATTTACTCAAGGATACTCACCCATGATTTGAGATTTAATGCTTTGGCAAGGATACTTGCATCTAGTCCTAGCAATTTACTGGAATGACTCTTTGAAGCCTGAATGCAACAAAGACATATAGTAAATAGAGATATCAGAGTCTTTTGGTATAGTATTAAAGAAGGATCAGGAAGATAAGAGTGTCAAAATGAATGTATTGTGTTTGTTTTGGTAGTCTACCATTTTTTTTTCAATCAGTATTTTTTATTATGGTTTTGTGGGGTACAGTTAAGGGTTAGGTGTACAATTACGTTTCATTCAGGAACCCTGTTGATAAGAGGTGTTTTCCCATCACCCGACAGATATTTGCTACTGTTAATCCCATCCCCCTCCCCCCATAGTTTCCCAGTACCGTCAGTCATTATCTTATAGTATTACATTGGATGTTCAAGGTCCATTATATGAGTGAAAACATGTGATATTC
>NW_007255936.1:18650-35184 GCF_000164805.1 Carlito syrichta | reverse complement strand
TTCAGTAGGGGGATTGCAGGGTCATATGGAAGGTCAATTTTTAGAGCTTTTAGGAATCGCCACACTACTTTCCACAGAGGTTGCACTAGTTTACACTCCCACCAACAGTGTAGAAGTGTTCCCTTTTCACCACACCCTCTCCAGCAGCTGTTATTTTTTGAGTTGTTGATAATTGCCATTCTGACTGGAGTTAGGTGGTATCTCAGTGTGGTTTTGATTTGCATCTCCCTGATGATTAGTGAGGTTGAGCATTTCTTCATGTGTTTGTTGGCTGCGTGGATGTCTTCTTTTGTGAAGTGTCTGTTCATATCTTTTGCCCATTTTATAATGGGGTTATTTGTTTTCTTCTTTTCAGTGCGTTTCAGTTCCTTGTAGATCCAGGATGTTAAGCCTTTGTCAGACCTGGAGTTGGCAAATACTTTTTCCCAGTCTGTAGGCTGTCTTCCTGCTCTCTTGATGGTTTCTTTGGCTTTGCAGAAGCTTGTCAGTTTAATAAGGTCCCATTTGTCTATCTTCTCTCTTAAGTCCTGAAAGCTGTAGTAAGAGGGGAATTTATATCCCTACAAACACACATGAAGAAAATGGAAGGAACAGAAATTCACAACCTAACAAGCCACCTAAAGAAGCTGGAAAAGCAAGACCACAAAAACCCTAATTTCAGCAGAAGAATCCAGATCACCAAAATAAAAGCCCAAATCCAGGACATAGAAGACAAAAAGATAATACAAAAAATCAATGAAACAAAAAGCTGGTTCTTCGAAAGGGTAAACAAGATTGATGGTCCCCTAACTAGACTGACCAAGAAAAAACGAGAAAAAAACTAAATAAGCATAATCAGAAACACAAAAGTAGTTTACCATTTGACTGTGTTTCCCAGGAGGCTCCTAAGGACACTGTCTTCACTTAACCTAATAAAGAATACTCTGGAAAGACAGGTATTAACATATTTGAAAAGCTTTGTAGTGATTACCCTTTTAAGTCTTTGTTGACAGTAGGAGTTGATGGCAGAGAGCCATACATAATATCTATGGGGATTAAATATCACAGATTGGTAGAGGCCAGATGGCAATATTTAACCATCTGGCAATATAGACATAATTACTGTAATAAGCAGCAAAGCTGGAATGGCAATGCAGGAATCTATGGTAATAATTAGTATACCATGATGTCTCTAGGAGCAAAATTAGGTGGGCAACTGACTAGGGTATTGTTTGCTTTGCATAATCAGGAAAAAAAATCAAGAGCAGTTTAGCTTTTGGTGTTCATCACCAAAATGGAAAACCAAAGTATTTCATCAGGTTTTTAGATATAAGTCAGTTCAGAGTCTATTGATTAAAAGAAGAGACAATTGTCTCTGAAGAAGGATTCTGAAATGTTATCATAAGTACATATAGTAATTATAGGGCCATCTGTGATCATTTGCAGGAGTAACTGTTTTCTTTTCAGGACTGTTAGTTATAGGGTCAGAATAGTCATTGATACCAGGAAATCCAAAAACAATTATGGTCCTTCAGTTAGAGGCAAGACATATGGAACTGAGTAAACAGGTAATAAATGACATTTTGGGCCAAGTGTAATCACAGCAGATCCAGTGGGTATGCAGACATACCCAGTTATTTTCTCCAAATGTATAATTTGGACAGATATGCTTGGTAGCTGGAATAATCCTGATATTGGTTTGCTGACATTGCAATTAGAGGAATATAGTAGGAAGGGAAAGTGGAAACTCCTGAAACTGTCTTCCTCTGCTAAGACTGTAATCAGAAGCATCTTCATCTAAAGAAATTGCAGATATTATCAAATTAGGCCTGAATGATGCAATGATAGTGTTCACTAATACATTCTTGTTGAATTCCATTGTCTAGGTTTTGCAAAAAACAAAATTAATCCAGACTGGTAATAGTACACCACTGTAAAATTAACTAAGTGATAGGTCCAATCATAGCTGCCTTGCTGTTGATACTTTTATGAGTGTAGATCAATGTAATTAATGGGACATGATACATATTTATTGATTTAGTGAAATCTTTCTTATATGGATGGGGGATGAATCCCATATCCATCAGCAGAGAGGATCAAAAACAGCTTGATTTTACAAGAAGGGACAATAGTACCTGAAATCAATTGACAGAGGAAGAAATAATTTATGCCTGCTTCACAGACAGGTAATCTTTTCCCAGATCTATATTATTTTTCCTGGTCTTGTCATAATATAATTCTCAAGAATCTTGATTGTCTGGACATTCTTTAGAAAGCATGCCAGTTCACTCTATTGCTTATGTAATAATAATTGGATTTGGTGAGCAGAAGTTGCAAGTACCTATGTAACTCAGGTGTCAGAGAAAATTCTACAAAGAATCAGGATCCTGTATCATATGTGAAGATTTTGAGGGTCTTCTGGTCTGGGGCATATAGGGGGAATTTCCTTTAAAGCATTAGATATTGTATTTCTTCTAAGAAAGTGCCATATCACTTGGTGAACCTTTTGGGATTTGGGCAATAATATTAATATATAATGCCCTTGATATTACTGTTCCAAATAATATTTTTTAGTCACCCAAAAGTCTGCCAGTCCTGGGTAGATCCTAGAGAAAAGGGTGACTTTTTGTGAAGTCAAATCTGCTTTGCAAGCCACCCTACAACTTGAAATCTATGATCTAGTAGCTAGGTTGGAGCTTAATATATCTGGTGGATAATAATGTTCTATTGGAAATTCCTTCTGTCAAAGACTGACTGGCTGGGGGAAGGAAAGTTTCAATAGCAGAGTCATAACAGCTTCTCTCTATTTTCAAACTAACTGCTGACATGCTACTGGGCCCTTGTAGAGACTGTACCACGGGACACAAAATGACTACGTAATCTGAGCTGTCCATTGTGAGTTAGATGTTATCATAGTCACTGAGTCATAAAATTGGGTGGGAGAAACTATATGCTTGGATATTAGTCTTGAGCTGTCCAAAAGGCAGCAGGTAAATTAGATGTCAAGAGAGCCCAGAATTACATCTTATTGCAACTTTGCCTTCCTCTCAATCCACATATATGATTTCATGGGATGGTAGGGAAATACCTGAAATCAATTGCCAGAGGAAGAAATAATTTATGCCTGCTTCACAGACAGGTCAAATGATTGGTTGGAATTAGCTGGATACAGTCTAATGTTCAATTATGTCTCCATTAAGCAATGACCCTGAGTGACATTGGTAAAGAAAATCCTTACAATGGGTAGAGCCACAAACAGTATACTGGATTGTATATTTTGTTTGAAAAGTGACAAAATAATTTAAAATTTTTAAAAAATTTCCTTCAGTTTGGAAATGTTAAAACTTTTAATTAAACAACTATTAAGTCAAATAGAAAATACAAATCAAAATTGATGAACATATAAACATTAACAATAGTGAAATACTGCATATCGGAATGTATAGAATATAATTAAAATAATTATAAAATAATTTATGGATTTTAAAACATATCAATAACATTATAAATTAAAATATGTAAATCTAATATGAAACACAAAATCTAGAAAAAATATCAGGGAAATAAAGCAAAGGGAAGCATAAGAGACATATATAGATAAGAACAGATCTCTAGTAAGTTCTAATTTTAAGCTATCTTATACATTTAAGCAATTGTATACTATAAGCTATCTTGTACATCAACATGCTAGTTCTTTGAATGAACATAAACAAAATATGCAAACAAATATCTGACCTAACCAAGAAAAACAGGGAGAAAACAAAGTTACATTAAATAGTACACAAAACAAGGGGGAATCACACTAAAATAAAGAAAACTTAAATATTCAAATTAAATTATTTGACACAACTCTAAGCAGATAGATATAAAAGCCTAGGTAAAATGGGTAATCCCCTAGGAAAATTATCAACATTGATACTAGTGGAGACAGTTTAATAAAATGAGAAAGTAATTAAATTACTACTCCCACCCCAAAGTGTCTGACACAGATGACTTTACAATGGAATTATACTGATTTTTAAATTTTATTTTATTTTAATTTTTTTTGAGTTAGAGTCTCACTCTGTTACCCAGACTGGAGTGCAGTGGCTGCTCCCGGTCACCGCAGCCTCGACTTGCTGGGCTCCAGTGATCCTTCTACCTCAGCCTTCCAAGTAGCTGGAACTACAGGCGTGCGCTACCAAACTCGGCTAATTTTTAATTTATTGTAGAGATGAGGTCTCGCCAAGTTGCCCAGATGTGGGATACAACTCAGGGTTAGGTATACAAATGTTCATTATGCAGGTACCTTTGCTGATGAGGTTTGCCCCCCTCCCCTGGTAGTTTCCCACTACTGCCAATCCTGCCCTCCCTCCCCAGCTGGCGTTTCCCACTACCACCAATCTCCCCACCTTCCTGGCAGTTTCCCACTACTACCAATCCCTTTCTTATGGTATTGTGATAATTGTTCGGGGTCCACTTATGAATGAGAACATGTGGTACTCAGTTCTTTGTTTCTGTGATAGATCACTGAGTATGATAGACTCTAAGTCCATCCAAGTTGCTGCAAAGTTCATAATTTTGTCCTTTTTAAAATGTTTTTTTTAATTTTAAAGATGTAGGGTACAGTTCAGGGTTAGGTACACAAATGTTCATTGTGCAGGTACCCTTGTTGATGAGGTATGCGCCCCCTCTCCTGGCCATTTCCCACTGCTGATGATCCCACCTCCACCCTCCCCTGGCAGTTTCCCATTACTGCCAATCCCTTTCTTATAGTATTACAAGAGTTGTTCAAGGTCCGCATTTGAGTGAGAACTTGCAATACTCAGTTATTTGTTACTGTGATAGATCACTCAGTATTGTGGCCTCTAAGTCCATCCAAATTGCTGCAAATTTCACAATTTTGTCCTTCTTTATGACTGCGTAATGATCCCTCATGCATATGTACCACAACCTGCACATGCATGTTTATTGCAGCATTATTTACAATAGCAGAAACATGAAACCAACCGTGCTGCCCATTGAAAGAGGACTGGATTTTTAAATTTTAGATAATACCAATGCTACATGAACATGTTCTAAAACAGGGGTTGCCAACTATAGCCAATGGCATAAATCTGACTTGCCTCTTATTATTTTAAATTAAGTTTTATTGGAGACAGTATAGTTTATAATGCTTAACATTTTTATTTGGCCCATTATATAAAAAGTTTACCAATCTATGATTTGAGTTTAATTTCATAAAAGAAAACTTTCCAAATTGTTTTTATGAAGCATTTATAAGTGTGACAAGTAAACTTACTAAAGATTGCTTAAAAAGAGAACTGGATTTTCTGGACTTATTAATATCAATGGGAAAGGAGTGATGTCAGCAAATGGCAGCGTAGGAAACTTGGATCTCATTCTCTCTGAAAACAGGCCAATTCAGCTACTATTCACATACACATTCCCTTTGTGAGAAATCAGAGACTCATTGAAAGGTTTCTACATCACAGGAGAATATGAAACCAGACTTACTAAAGCCAGTAGGGAGATTCAGGATACCCTCTCACCAGAGACCCTGCCCCTAATTCACTGCCATATGATAAAGAGATTTTCTGGATCCCAGCTTTACTCTAGGGAGATAAAATCTTTGTATATACGGCCAGAACTTCAATTTTTTCCAAAGGGACTCCCCAGAGGATTAGCTTCTGTCTTGTCAGTCGTGGAGCTATGATAGATCTGGCACAGTCTACCTGCTTAGAAGAGATCAGAGGCAACAATTTGGGCTGATAGACCCCAGTGACCCTCCACCTCTGCTCAGTACAGAGAGAACAGGTGAACAATCCCAGCTCTCAGCTTTCCCCTCAGGATTGAAAGAGTTGAACTGTGAGTCCAGTGCCTCAACTTATTTGAGGATCCCTCCCAAAACAGCCTATGTTTCACCAGTCTTGAAGCTCTGTTTAGTTTGGCAAAATCTAGCTGCTTGGAGGAAACTGAGTTCATGACTTGAGCTGGTAGATGCCGTAGCTCCTTGCCTGGCTCAGCACATAGTGAGAAGACCACAGTAGCCTGCATCTCTATAGGGAGGGAAAGAGTGGTAGAGGCCCTCAAATCTCTGGTCAAGCTGATTGTTGGGGAACTCCTCTATGAGGCCATTTCAGGAAGACTAGGAGAGGTGCCTGCTTTGTCTAATGTATAGATACCAACATAGTCAAGGGAAATAACGAATCAGACAAAATTGTTCCAAACAAATGGACAATATAAATTTCCTGAAAACCTAGTGAATGGATTTATATGATTTATGTGATGCAGAATTAAAATAATTCTCATATAGAGGCTCACTGAGGTCAAGGAAACAATGTATGAACAAAATTAGAATTCCAACAAAGAGAAAAGATTTTAAAGGTTCTAAACAGAAATCATAGAACTGAAGAACATGATAACAGAACTGAAAAATTTGCTAGAAGTGTCAACATCAGATTAGATCAAGTAAAAGAAAGGATTGGTGAACTCAAAGACTGGAAATAATTCAGTCAGAGGAGCAAAAGGAGAAAAGTATGAAAAACAATGGAAAAAAACCTTAAGGTACTTGCGGAGGTACCATCAAAGTGGGTCAATGTACATCTTATAGGAGTTCCATATGGAGAAGAAGCAGATCAAGAACCAGAAGCTTATTCAAAGAAATAATTGTTGGTAACCTGCTGAATCTTGGAAAAAACTAGGTATCTAGGTCAAAGAAGACCAAAAGACACCAAATGAAATGAACTCAAATAAACCTACACTGAGATATATTATCAAATTGTCAAAGATTTCAGACAAAGAAAGACTTTTGAAAACTGCAACAAAAAAGCAACTTGTCACATGTAAGAGAACCTCCATAATAATATCTATGAATTTCTCAGCAGAAATATTGCAGGATAGAAAAGAATGGAATAGCATATTTGAAATGTTGCAAGAAAAAATTAAAACCTGCTAACGAAGAACACTATAGCCAGTAAAATTATTTATCAAAAGTGAAAGATAAAAACTTATCCAGATGAACAACAGCTGAGGAAGTTTATTACCACTAGAAATAAAATGCTAATGAGCTCTTCAAGTTGAAACAAAAGGAAGTAGAATGGCTTACTTAGTCCATTTTTTTTGTTGTTGTTGTTGCTTGTAACAGAATAGCTGAAACTGGATAATTAATAAAGAAAATGAACTTATTTCTTACATTTATGGAGGCTAGTAGTCCAAGGTCTAAGGAGCACATCTAGTGAGAGCCCTCTTTCTGGTAGTGACTCTGAGGTGTCTCAAGGTGGTGCAGAGCATCATATGGTGAGGGGGTAAAGTGTGCTAATGTCTTGTCTCAGAGATCTTTTTTTAAAGCCACCAGTTCCCCTCCCATGCTAATTCATTCATTCATTAACCAATTAACCCATGAGGGCCAATGCCCTCATGTTTGAATCACCTCTTAAAGGCTCCACCTCTCAATACTGATACATTAGAGATTAAGCTTTTGCATGAGTTTTGGAGAAGATGTTCAAACCATAGCCACAGGTGAAGCTAGATTATTCAGTGATAGTCCCCCTTACAGAAACACCAATTTAAACCACTACTCATGCATTTAAAAAAATTCATAACAGCTGAGGAAACAAGGTAAGATATTACAACACCTGGTTTTAACATAGTAGGAAAAGACACATTGAAGAAAGAGCTGTTTTACATTACTTGTGTCATCCCTCCCTTAGTCCCTGGCATCACAGTGTGTGTGTGCATGCGCGCGCGCGCACACACACACACACACACACACACACACAGATACCAGCCACTTGGGGAAGGGAGAGGGAAGTATGTGTAAGACTTTGCCTTTGAATCCAGGACCATGACTACCACAATAAAACTTAGCACTGGGAAGAGCTTCTTGTCCTCTGACAATAGTTTGTTATACATAAACACAGACTCTAGGCCACCCTGGTGTCAAATGAAAATCTATGACCCCAAAAGGATGGATTCAAGTTTTGGTCCACATTACTACTGGCTAACTACAGTGGCCCTAGGTTCTGAATAAATCTCAGGAACCCATGGACACGGCAAGATGAAATTGAGTTTTAGCCTGTATCACCACTGGCCAACATGATTACTGTATGCCTTATATGTGCCCTGGAGCTATGCTGCTTTTGGGAACTCTAGGTTTTGGGTGTGACCTAGCACTGCATCAGCATCAGCAACCACAGGCTTGCCCATCTTTGCCTCCCTCAACTCTAGGCAGCATAGGACAGAGATAACATTCTCTTGGGGAAGGACAGGAGAGTATAAGCATAGAATTTTTCCTTTAAACCCAGTAGCAGGCCCACCACAGTAAAACTCAACATCAGGAAAATCCCCACAGCCCATGATAATAGATTAATACCTTCAGACAGAACCTCTAGACCTGCCCCAGCACCAGATGGAAACCCACAGCACCCAGCAAAACAGATATCAGACCCAACTTACATCACTATTTACAGACTGTAGTAGCCTTGAGATTTGAGTCTCGAATAAACCTCAGTGGCAGGCAGGCCATAGTGTCTATAGACTTTGGGTATGCTCTAGTGTTGCACCGTTCTCAGTGACCAAGGGCTTCTGGTGCCACCCAATGCTGTATCAGTCTCAGCAGGCAAAGGATTTTAGCCACAGTTGTCCTGGAATTGAAGCACACCTGGCACTGCAAAGTCATAGTGGACTGACCTTACCAATCAACCTGTCCAGGCTTATCTCTTGACAGGCTTATTGCTGAAGGAAGCCCCCAAACAAAACCAGACTGTGAAGACTGGTTTAGGTAACTACATGTGCGGTCACCAACACATGGCTACAAGCCTCAGACCTATCCTTAAGTCCTAAAAACCTCTTCCAGGTTACTTAAAACTCTGAGCTTCCTAATTTCATTCCCTTCTTAAGGTAAGTAGAGTATATGTTTGCTTTTAACGACTTTACTGAGCACAAACTACACATATTTGAGATGAATAATTTAATAATTTTGACACATAAAACTATTACTACAATCCAAATCATGAATACATCCACCACTTCCAAAAGTTTCCTTGTGCCCTACTGTAATACTTCCCCTCCTGTAACTTCCCACTCTATACCCATTTCCAATCTGTAGTGCTTTCTGACACCATAGATTATTTTGAGGTTTCTAAAATTTTTTAAAAATGACTCTTCTTTGGCTTATTTCACTCAACATAATATTATTTTGAGGTTCATTCATGTTGTTGCATGTATCAATAGTTCATTCTTTCTATTGGTTAGGATTCTGTTGCATTTAATATATTATAACACAATTTGTTTCTTTAAAAAAAAATCAATCAGGAAAACGACCTCTCCAAACAAACAATATAAAGTACCAGTGACTTATTCTAAAGAGACAGAGACTGAGGAACTGGCTGAAAATAATTTAACCCTTTGCACTCAGAGACATCTTGTGGATCACTTACCAGCAACTCAACTGCACTTTCTTACAAAATAGTTAAAAACAAGTCACTTCATATTACATAATATAGTGTTGGAACCAATTATTTTATTGTAATGGCATTTGGCTTATAATGGACATTGAGGAATATATTTATGACAAAAAATCAAAATTCTATATCCTATATTTTTTTAACATGTGATAACATGTGAAACAGTCACCGACTGTTCATTGATACATATTGTGAAATAGAATTTGTTTGACTTCTTCCACCTGGTTTTTTTTATATTCAAGCAGACAATGCAGTCTCATTCCCCCCCAACATTAGCAATATGTAGTTTATTGTCCAGTCTGTTGTTTGAAGAAGATGTGAAAGGATGCACTTGTAATTCCTGAAAACTACTTCTCAACTGATTGATCATATCTTGGTATATATTCTATTTTTTATTTGCTTTCTCATGCAGTTTGAATGGAAAACTTCAAGGAAATATTCATTTTTGAAAAATCTGTGCTTGCATAAGTTTGTCCTGTATAATCACCAGCAATCTCTTTATGTCCCCATGGGAGGGGATATTAGAGTGATTTGCTAGATTTACAATGTCCCCTCAAAGGGGACATCCAAGTACAAAGGGTTAAAATAGCTATTTTAAGGACGGTCATCAAATTTCAGAAATACAGAAAAACAGTTCAGAAGTTTATCAAACTTAATAGAGAACTTGGAATAATACAAAAAATTCAAATTCTGGAGTTGAAAAATGTAATAGTGAGTATCAACAGCAGAATTGACCAAGTAGAGGAAAAAATCTGAGTACTTTTTTCTATAATACAGAAAATTCAAATTCTGGAGCTGAAAAATGTAATAGTGAGCATCAACAGCAGAATTGATCAAGTAGAGGAAAAAATCTGAGTACTTTTTCTTTAAGAAAGACAGATTAATTTAAAATATACTGTCAGAGGAGAAAAAAGAATGAAAGAAATGAATAAAACTTCTGGGACTTATTGGATAATATCAAAAAAGCAAAATATAGGCTACTGGTATTAAAGATCCTGGGACTAGAGATAGTGGTAAAAAGTATATTTAAATACATAGTAGCAGAAAAAATTCCAAACCTTGAGAGAGATAAATGTCCAGATACAGGAAAGTTAAGTGTTTACAATCAGATTCAATCCAAATAAGACTGCCCAATAACTTATTATAATCAAAGGGTCAAAGATCAAGCACAAAAGAGGATCTTGAAAGCAGCAAGAGTCCCAATGTGCCTAATGTCATACTTCTCAGCAAAAACCTTATAGACCAGGAGAGAGTAGGGTGTTATATTCAAAGTGCTAAAGAAAAAAGACTAAACAGAAATAATACTTCAAGCCAAAAATACAATGCCCAGCAAATGTATCCTTCAGAAACGGAGAGAGAAAAATTTTTCCAAACAAAAGCTGAGGGAATTTATCACCTCCAGACCTATCTTACAAGAAATATTATAGAGAGTTCTTTAAGATAAAATAAAAGGATACTAATGAGCAATACAAACCATCTGAAAGTATAAGAGGGTACAGTTGTTGTGGGAGGCTGTATTTGGCTTCTGTGATTTGTTTGTTTTAATGGAGAGTGTTTGAATATGTTTGCCCATTTCTTGATAGATGATTTACCAGCACACTTACCTACACTGCACTGAGTGTTCAGCAGTTTTTGACCAAAAATGGCATGATTGTTATGCCTTCCCCTCTCTATTCACCCGCTCTCACCCCGAGCAACTTTTTTTCTTGTTTTTCTGAATGAAAAAAGTCCTCAAAGGGAAATTATTTGTTGATGTGAAAGAATTGAAACAAAAAAGGCAGAAACACTAAAAGGCATAAAAATTGACAAGCTCAAAAACTGTTTTGAACAATGGAAAAAGCATCTTAATAGGTGTGTTGCCTCAAATGCAGAGTACTTTGAAGGTGAATGAGGTTTTAAATATGTAATAATAAATGCACATTTTTTTTGAGTTGGAGTTGCACTCTTTTGCCCAGACTAGAGTGCAGTGGCCGCTCCCAGCCACCATAGCCTTGACCTGCTGGACTCCATCGATCCTTCCGCCTCAGCCATCCAAGTAGCTGGAACTACAGGCACATGCTACCATGCCCGGCTAATTTTTTAAATAAATAAATTTTTTGGAGGGTTCCCTTTCATATATTACTCACTGGTAAAAGTAAGTAGACAGTCAGATTATGAATTCTCTAATAATATATCGGTTGGGCGTAAGTCACCAATATCTTTAGTATGGTGGTTGAAAGGTAAAACTATTAAAATAATAACTATAATAATTTGTTAAGGGGTATACAGTATAAAAATTTGTAACTTATGACATAAAAATTCAGAATGTGGGGGAAGTATAGTTAAAGAATAGAGGTATTTTATTTTATTCTTTTTTGCAATTAATGTAAAGTTATCACTTTAAAATAAACTTTTATAACTATAAAATTATTTTAAACCCCAAAGCAATTACAAATAAAAAACCTATAATGTATACACTAAAAATAAAAAGCAAGGAATGAAAATATACCTCTAGAGAACGTCACTTAACCTTTAATAAAAATAGTAAAAGAGTAAGAAGGAGTCTACAAAGTAACTAAAACAATGAATAAAATGGCAGTGGTCTTAACCTCTCAACAATTACCTGAAATGTAAATGGGTTAAATTATTCAATTAAAAGACATAGAGTGGCTGAATGGATTAAAGAACATGACCCAACTATTTACCATCAATAAGAGACTCACTTTACCTATAAGGTCAAATATGGAATGAAAGTAAAGGGATAGAAAAAGATAGTTCATGCAAATGGAAACCAAAAGAGACCAGGAGTAGTTACATCAGGTAAAATAAACTTTAAATAAAAAATTATATAATAATAAAGGGGTCAATTCATCAAGAAGATATAGCTATTATAAATATAATGTACCCAACTTCAGAGCTTCAAAAGGAAATAATAGACTGCCATACAATAATAGTAGATGACTTGAGCACCCCACCTTCAGCACCAAACAGAATATCAACAAGTAAACATTGGATTTAAGCTGTACTCTAGATTAAATGTACATAACAGACATTTACAGAACAGACATTTACAGAGCATTTTATTCAACAGTTACATAATACACATTATTCTCAATTGTGCATAGAATTATATATTAGGCCACAAGATAAGTATTAACACATTTAAGAAGATTGAAATTATATCAAGTATCTTTTCTGATCACATGACATAAAATTTACAAATCAATAACAGGAGAAACCTTGGAAATTTTACATTTACATGGAAATTAAACAACATGCTTCTGAACAACCAATGGGTCAATGAATAAATTAAAAGGAATATTTAAAGAATTCTTGAGATAAATGAAAATGGAAATGCAACATACTAAACCTGTGGTATAGCAAAAGTATTTCTAAGAGGAAAGTTTATAGTAATAAACACATCAAAAAAAAAGATAAACAATCTAATGGTGCACCTAAAGGAACTAGGAAAACAAGAAAAAACTAAATCTAAAATTGGTAGGAGGAAAGAAATAATAAATATCAGAGCAGTAATCAATGAAATAGTGACAAAAATACAAAAGATAAAACCAAGAGTTGATTTTTTTTAAAGATAAACAAAATTGGCAGATGATTAGCTAGATTAACAGAGAAAGAAACCATAAAATCAGAGATGAAAAAGAAAATTGTGCATCGATTCCAGCCAGTCAGGATTGATTCTCAAATTTATGAAACTTGATGAGGGGGCAATGCAAAGGATACCACATTTAGCAGTAGAACAGTTATTAGTGTAAAGAAAGTCTTCAAAGTATTTTAGAGAAACCATCACTTATGCTGAAGTTGACAAAAAAGACTTTAAAAAGGAAAAATAGGCAATCTGTAGGACAGGAGAAAATATTTGCCAACTGTACATTTGACAAGAGGTTGGTATCCAACATGTATAAGAGACTCATACAATTCAGCAACAAAAAACCAAATAACTCAATTTTTAAAATGGCAAAATACCCAAATAGACATTTCTCAAAAGAAGACAAAGAGGCAATAAATATGCAACATAGTAATAAAATGCTCAACATCAGTTATCAGGGAAATTCAAATCAAAACCACAGTGAGCTATCACTTTACCCCAGTTAGAATGGCCATTACCAAAAAGACAAAAGATAATAAGTGCTGGTGAGGATATCGAAAAAAGATATGTAAACTAGAATAATCATTATGGAAAGCAATATGGAAGTTTATCAAATATTTTGCACTATCATATGATCCAGCAATCTCATGACTGGGCATATGTTCAAATGAATTGAAATCAGTATATCAAAATTATATCTGGACTCCTATGTTTATTGCAACATTATTTACAATGATCAAGATACAGAATTAGAGTTCTGGTAAGATGGCGACAGCATAGGTGGACTTGTGAGATTCTCCAAATGAGAGTTCCCAAAAAGACTTTTACTTTTCTTCCCCCATCTCCCTGCCCACCACCAGCTGCACTGGTCCGAGGCCCAGGAACCTTCGGTCCCATGCAGGGCCAGATATTGCAGCACCCGGCTGCTGCTGCTCCACTATACATGACTCCCACCCGTGCAGGCGTCTCGAGTCTCGCCTCCCTCCCTGGCCACATCGTCTCACCCAACACCCAGCACCAAGCCGCCGGTCACCCAGGGAGACTCTGGGCGCCCGCCCCTCAGAGATACCGGTCCCATCTCTGGTTGAAGTCCCCTGTGAGGGGCCCAGGGCAACTCTCACCGCTCACCACCTGCCCTTTGGAGCTCTGAGCTCTGGACCCACCCTGGCTGAGGTACTCAGTGCATGACCCCATACTTGTGTAAGGGAACAGCATATCTTAAGGAAGTGCTAATCGGAGGCTCTCAGCTCCAGAGGAGGGAACTCCTGACCCCCTCCTCCACCCCAGCCTGCTGGTGGCACCCTGGATCCAGCGCCCCACTGTACAGCTGATCCCTGGTGCCTCCCACACCATCACAGTTCACCATAGTGGATCAAACAGGGACCCAGATGAGCAGAGAGAAAAGATCTGTGAAAGTGAAGCTGCCACCTCAGTCATTCTCCAGGCAGAGATTTGCATTGCCCCGCCCACCTGTCAGCAGCCTTCACTTCGGTAACTTCCTAAGGTAACTTTGCTAAACAGGAGACAAAGCCCCTCCCCTACACTGAATCAGACAAAGGCAACTAAGTGACACAGACCTCCCAGGCAACAGGCTAAAAAAACAAACCCAAACTGCTAGTAAATCTAGCTGCCTGCAACAAAAACAAAGGGGAGAGGCTGGAGATCAGAGCTGAAGAGACTTTAGACACTCAGGAAAGATTCCAGAGCTAGTCTGATCTCTTATTTTGACTTTTGATTTTATTATTGTGACGGTTTGTTTTGCTCACTTTTGTTTGCTTTCTGACTTACACTCTCTGTTTCATGATTTTATTGGTCTGTCTCTGTGTAGCTACCAGTATTCTTTAGGGAATTTTTCTTGCGTGTTGTTTTCACTTCTCTCCACCCTTGTGTCTCTTTTTCACCTGTTACTTGGTATGTATGTCTGTTTTCCCTCTCACTATTCTCTCTTTCTAACTTCCTATTGACCCCCACTTTCTCCATTATTTTCCTTTTTTGTACCTCCTTTTGATCCAGGGACCAAACCTATGTACCACTGCACAGACAGATTGTAAGGCAGAGGGAAATAGGTTCCAGTGTGTTTATACAACTGTTGGTGGATGCTGGAATCAGCATATAGATTCTGAATCACAGCTTCCCCCTCAATTAAGCCTCAAAACTGCAAAATGTACAGCCCACAGCCCACACTCCAACCTCAAAAGTGAACAAAGCCAGAGGACCCTCATAAGGAAGAACAGGAGATTGCACAAGTGAAACAAAAGCAACCCCACCATCCCTGGAAAACAGAACTAAAGAAGGGGAGGGAAAGACGGAGATAGAGAAAAATCTACACAAATGAAGAAAAACCAAAAGAAGAATATGGGTCTCTCCCAGACCCCTGGGAGGGCAGACACTCAGAAAACTGACTTCAGAATGCAAACAATGAAGAGCCCCCAGAATGACTGGTCTCAAACTGTAAACCTAGATATCAAGACATTAATGGAAAGAGTAAAAAGAATTGAGGAGAGACAAGAAGAAACTAGGAAGGAGCTGATATCTGAGATAAAAGTAATAAAGAATGTGAATGAAATAAATAACAAACTGATAAGCATGGAAAGCAGAATTACCCAAGCAGAAGAGAGAATCTCAGAGCTTGAGGACCAAAATATAGAACTAACCCAAACTCCTAAAAAACACAGAAAATAAGCTAAAAAAGTCAGAACAGAACCTTCAAGAGATGAGTGATTACCTCAAAAGACTGAACCTAAGAGTAAATGGCCTTCCTGATGCAGAAAGAGAGACAGAGACCACACTGGTACAAACTTTCCATGAGATCATTCAAGAAAATATCCCTCATCTAATCAGTGATGCAAAAATTCAAACACAAGAGTTCAGAAAACCCCTGCAAGACAATAAATGAGAAGGCCAACTCCTAAACACATAATAATTCACCTAAACAAAGTAGGCATAAAAGAAAAAAATCCTAAAGGCAGCAAGAGAAAAAGGCCAGATCACCTACCATGGAAGAAAAATTAGAATAGCAGCAGATTTATCTACAGAAGCCCTGCAGGCTAGGAGAGCTTGGAGCCCTATCTTCAAAGTCCTAAAAGATAAACAGTTTCAACCAAGGATAACATACCCAGCCAACTTAAGCTTCATCAGTGAGGGAGAATTGAAATCTTTCCCAGATATCCAATCCCTAAGAATTTATGCTGCCACCAAACCACCTCTGCATGAAACACTTAAAGTACTAAACACAGAAGAAAAGGAGAAAAGAGCAACGTTCTTCACAAGAGTACAGGAAAAAGAATAAAATACACATGAACCAACCCCAAAGTCAAAAGAAAAACGAAAAACCAAGTGGAAGAACAACTCTATAAGAACTCTATGATAGGGACGAACTCACGCATTTCAATAATTATCCTGAATGTGAATGGACTAAACGCACCACTGAAAAGACATAGAATGGCAAAATGGATAAAATATCCCCAGGCAACAATATACTGCCTTCAAGAGACCCATCTCACTAGAAAGGACACTCACAGAC
>NW_007255936.1:15694-18001 GCF_000164805.1 Carlito syrichta | reverse complement strand
AATTAACACCAACTAGGTCCCCCCAAAACCCACAAAGACATGGACACTAAACAGCATGATGCTAAACAACTCCTGGGTCAACGATGAAATCAAAACAGAGTTCAAAAGATACCTGGAAACAAATGAAAAGGAAGAAACATCTTACCAAAATCTCTGGGATGCCATGAGAGCTGTAGTAAGAGGGGAATTTATATCCCTACAAACGCCCATGAAGAAAATAGAAGGATCACAAGTTAACAGCCTAACAAGCCACCTAAAGAAGCTAGAAAAGCAAGACCACAAAAACCCTAATTTCAGCAGAAGAATCCAGATCACCAAAATAAAAGCCCAAATCAAGGACATAGAAGACAAAAAGATCATACAAAAAAATCAATGAAACAAAAAGGTAGTTCTTCGAAAGGATAAACAAGATCAATGGACCCTAGCTAGACTGACCAAGAAAAAGAGAGAAAAAACCCAAATAAGCACAATCAGAAACACAAAAGATGAAGTAAAATCTGATCCTGAAGAAATACAAAAGATCATTAGAGACTATTACGTACAATTGTATGGAAACAAGCTTGAAAACCTTAAGGAAATGGAGGACTCTCTGACATCACACAACCTGCCTAGGTTGAAACAAGAAGAAATTGAGACCTTAAATAGACCAATAACAATCAAGGAAATTGACTACGTAATAAGAAAACTACCTACAAAACAAAAGCCCTGAACCAGATGGCTTTCCAGCAGAATTCCACAAGACATTTAAGGAGGAGCTTATACCAATTCTACTGAAGGTATTCCAGGCAATTGAGAAAGATGGAACTCTCTCCAAATCATTTTACGAAGCTAAGATCGCATTGATACCCAAGCCAGGTAAAGACCCAACAAAGAAAGAGAACTACAGGCCAATATCTTTGATGAACACAGATGTTAAACTTCTCAACAAGATCCTACCAAACCAGATTCAACAACACATCTCAAATATCATCCATCATGACCAAGTAGGCTTCATCCCTGGGATGCAAGGCTGGTTCAACATTTGTAAAACCATAAATGTAACTAAATACATCAACAGATGTCAAAACAAAAACCACATGTTTATATTATTAGATGCAGAAAAAGCTTTTTATAAAATCCAGCACCCCTTCTTGATAAAAACCCTCAAACATCTAGGCATATGGGGAACATACCTAAAAATAGTAAAAGCCGTCTATGAGAAACCCACAGCCAGCATACTCCTAAACACACAAAAATTGGAACAATTTCCCTGAAAACTGGAACAAGACAAGGATGCCCACTCTCACCCCTCCTGTTCAATATAGTGTTGGAAGTCCTGGCTAGAGCAATCAGAGAAGAGAAGGCAATCAGGGGTATCGAAACAGGAAAAGAGGAAGTCAAGTTATCTCTCTTTGCAGATGACATGATCGTGTAACTTGAAAACCCAAGAGAATCTGTCAAAAACCTCCTTACACTGATAAAGGCCTTTGGCAAAGTCTCAGGATATAAAATAGATGTGCAAAGACAATTGCATTTCTTTACACCAATAATAAACAAACAGAAACCCAAATAAAAACCACAATTCCATTTACAATAGCCACACAAAAAAATGAAATACCTTGGCATCTTCCTAACCAGAGACGTGAAAGACCTTTACAATGAAAACTACAAAACACTGCTCAAAGAAATCAAAGATGACACAAACAAGTGGAAAAATATTCCATGTTCATGGATTGGAAGAACCAACATTGTGAAGATGTTCATCTTAATTTGAAGATACCATCAAATTACCAGCAACATTCTTCTCAGATGTAGAAAAAAACAACACAGGAATTCATATGGAAACATAAATGACCAAGAATAGCCAGAACAATCTACAGCAAAAAAAGCAAAGCAGGTGGTATCACATTATCAGACTTCAAACTTTACTATAAAGCTACAATCATCAAAACAGCTTGGTATTGGTATAGGAACAGGCATATAGACCAATGGAATAGAATTGAGATTCCAGAAGCAAAACCTCAATTACTCAACCAACTCATCTTTGACAAAGCCTCCACCACCTACCACTGGGGAGAGGAGAACCTATTCAGTAAATGGTGCTGGGAAAACTGGCTGACCACATGCAGAAGATGGAAACAGGACCTCTATCTATCCCCATACATAGAAATTAACTCCAAATGGATCAGAGACCTAAATGTAAAACCTCAAACCATAAGAACCTTAGAAAATGAAGGACATAGCCTCATGGAAATCAGAACTGGCATCCAATTCCTGAACAAAACCCAAAACCCACAGGCCATAAGAGATAAGATAGACAAGTGGGAC
>NW_007255936.1:0-14836 GCF_000164805.1 Carlito syrichta | reverse complement strand
ATAGTAAATATCTGTCTGGGGATGGGGAGACACCTCTTATCAACAAGGGTGCCTGAACGAAGCATATTTGTATACCTAACCCTTAACTATACCCTACAATATCATAATAAAAATATTGATTATAAAAAAAGATACAGAATTAGCCCAAGTGTTTATCATTGGATGAATGGATAAATAAAATATTATATATATTCACAATGGAATACTATTCTGCCATAATTAAGAATGAAATTCTGCCATTTGTGACAACATTTATGAACCTGGATGACATTATGTTAAGTGAAATAAGCCAGAAACAGAAAGACAAATATCACAGTGTCTCATTCATATTTGGAGTATTAAAAGAACTTCGTCACATAGAAGTAGTGAGTAGAATGGCAAATATCAGAAGCTGGAATGGTTAGTGGGAGGAGGGTATGAGTTGGTCAAAGTATATATAATTACTCAGACATGCTGAAAAGGAAAAAAAAGCAAAAAATGGGTAAAAGATATGAAAAGACAATTCTCAAAAGAAGACATATGACAGCCAACAGATACATGAAAAAATGCTCAGCCTCAGTAATCATCAAAGAAATGCAAATTAAAACCACACTGAGATACCACCTAACTCCCGGCAGGGTGGCCATCATCAATAACTCAAAAAACTACAGATGCTGAAGAGAATGTAGGGAAAAGGGAACACTTCTATACTGTTGGTGGGAGTGTAAACTAATACAACCTCTGTGGAAAACAGTTTGGTGATTCCTAAAATATCTTAATATCAATCTTTCTGTACTAACCCGCAGTCCTCCTACTGGGAATATATCCAGAGGAACACAAATCACTTTATCAAAAAGATACCTGCACATGTATGTTTATTGCAGCATTGTTTACATTAGCAAGAACATGGAAGAACTGAGTACCATATGTTCTCACTCATAAGTGGACCCTGAACAATTATTATAATACTACAAGAAAGGGATTGGCGATAGTGGGAAGCTGTCAGGGGAGGAAGTAGAGGGCACACTTCAGCAGTAAGGGTACCTGATCTCAAACCAGGTGAAGGGGGAACCAAAGTGAGGCCTAAAATTTACCTGCACAAGACCACTTGTATACCTAATCCTGAATTATACCCCATATCTTTAAAATAAAAATTAAATTAAATTAAAAAAGCAAAGTATGCACTATTATAATTAGACAGGAGGAATAAATTTCAAGAGCTGTATTATATAGCAAGGTAGTTATAGTTAATGATGATATTTTGTATTCTTGAAAAATATAAAGTCAGTGGATGTTATGTACCCTTACCAGAAAAATGATAACTATGTGAGGTGATGCATTTGTTAATTAGCTATATTTAATAATTCCACTATATATGTATTTCAAAACATTATGTTATATGTGATAAAAATATACAATGTTATCTGTCAATGTTGAAGAAATAAATTTTTTAAATGACTGAAAAACACCCAAATTGAACCAACATTATGCTAAACAGCAATGCAATAGCAGAAGAAAGTATGGACCTCACTGATAAGGGAAAATATATAGACAAATCTAAAATATGTATCATAATGGTGGTGGGTAACTCAATTCTAATTTAAAGAACAAAAGTATTAAAAATAATGTTAAGGGAAAATTATGGTAAAAGGTACACAATATGAATAAATGAGCATTGTAACAACAATACTATAAAGTATGTGTTGGGGAAAGCAAAGTTTAGGAACAGAATTTTTGAATGCTAATGAACTTAAGTTGTTATCAGCTTAAAATAAGTGCTATATTTTATGTAAGTCTAAGGTTACTTCACACACAAAAAATACCTATGGGCATTACATAAAAGAAAAAGAGAAAGGAATTAGGGCATGCCAGACAAAACATTTATAAAAAACACAAAGACAGCAAAAGATTAAAAAAGAAATATAAAACAAACAGATTACAACAACAAAATAACAATAGTATATCATTCTCTATCAATAATTATTTTAAATGTAAAGGGATTAATTTCCTCAATCAAAAGATAGAGTGGCACCAGGCTCGGTGGCTCAGCCTGTAATCCCGCGCCTTTGGGAGGCTGAGGTGAGTGGATTGCCTGAGCCCGCGGGTTCGAGACCCGCCTGGGCAGCGAGACCTCATCTCTACAGTAAATCAAAAAATCAGCCGGGCGTGGTAGCGCATGCCTGTAATTCCGGCTACTTGGAAGGCTGAGGCGGAAGGATCGCTGGAGCCCAGCAGGTCGAGGCTGCAGTGGCCAGGAGCGGCCACTGCACTCCAGTCTGGGCGACAGAGTGAGACTCCAACTCAAAAAAAAAAAAAAAAAAGATAGAGTGGCTAAATAGATTTTTTAAAAAAGACTCAACTATATGCTGCTTATGATACACTCACTTTTAAGGACAAATAAAAGCTGAAAAAGATATTTCATGCAAATGTAGTCCATGCAAATGATAAACAGAAGTGAGGAAGAGTGACTATAGTTACTTCAGACAAAATAAACTTCAAATAAAAAATATTAATTTCACAAAGAAGGACATGTGGTGTGCACCTACAATGGGATATTCTTCAACCTTAAAAAAGAAGGAAATTTTGCAATGTATGACAATATGGATGACCATTATGCTAAGTGAAGTAAGCAGGCCATAGAAATACAAATATTTCGCATTATATCAGGCATCTAAAATAGTCAAATTTATAGAATCAAAAAGTGGAATGGTGACTGACAAGGGCTGGGAGAGGCAGAAAGGGAGAGCTACTGATCAATTAACTTAAAGTTTCAGTCAAGCAAGATGAATAAGCATTAGAAAACTACTGTACAACACTGTACCTATAGTTAAAGTAATGTAATGTGTACTTGTAAATTTGTTGAGTACCTTCATGTTCATTGTTCTTACTACAATAAATTAAAATATCCACGGAAGTCTTACATAAAATAGTTCGAGTCACAATCTAACAGCACATTAAAAAACAATACCTTAAGCCGGGCTCAGTGGCTCAGCCTATAATCCTGCGCCTTTGGGAGGCTGAGGTGAGTGGATTGCCTGAGCCCGTGGGTTCGAGACCTGCCTGGGCAGCAAGACCTCATCTCTACAATAAATCAAAAAATCAGCCGGGCGTGGTAGCACATGCCTGTAATTCCGGCTACTTGGAAGGCTGAGGCGGAAGGATCGCCAGAGCCCAGCAGGTCGAGGCTGCGGTGGCCGGGAGCGGCCACTGCACTCCAGTCTGGGTGACAGAGTGAGACTCCAACTCAAAAAACAAAGCAAAAGAATACATTATAACAAATGATGTTTTATTCCAGGGATGGAAGATATAACTATTAGAAAATTTACTAATATAATTTACAGCTAAGAAAAAATTATAATTATCTCCACTGATGCTGAAAAAGTCTTTGAACAAAATTGAACACCCATGATATTTCCACTTTTGATAATGGTAGACTACCTTGTTTCAGATTAGTCCTTCCACTGGAAGAATTAGAAAATCTAGACAATTTCTTTTTGAAAATTTTTCTGAAGCCACCAGAGAGTAACCAAACATTTGGCACCACCATTCCCCTGAAGTGACTTGCCTATTTGAAAATAGTGGCTGAGAGATTGAGTAGCTAAATAGAAAGTTATTGGCTAAGAGGCTAAGCAGAATTTCTGCATTTTCATGGGGCAGAAAGATAGTGGAATATAAAGAACTTCAGGACCAGCCAAAATAAGAGATACTGGCAATTACTTCATTCTTTCAGCGTGACCCTAAAGGGGTATGTCCTACAAGTAGTGCTGAACTGGAAATGTACTGACCCTCTGAATGACTAAAATTCTTGTTAGCATGATCTTAGTCCTTTTTTGAGATTGTTGATATGACTCAGCCTAACTTCCTGACAAAAATAAAGGTCAATCCTTTTGGGAAGGATAACACATCATCCTGAACCTTTAGTTATCTCTACATTTTTTCCATGCCTAGCCTTTATACTCAAAATAACATGGTAGACAGAAAGATCAGAATTGACCAGAAGCTAATAGAATAGACAGAAACTAGATAGACTATCAGGTTATTCAAATAGCAGTTATAAAGCACATCGATTTTGACTGTGAAGTGTTTTATAATGCTAAATGATTGAGTATTTTAGCAGATAAGTGGAAAATATAACAGAATAAAATAACTTATTATAAACAGATTAAGAAAGAATTAGGAGCCTGGAATGTACCTTAGAAGAAAAAAAAATCCAAGCCAAAGCATGGCAAGAAAAAAGGATAAAGAGCAATTGGAACATATGTATGTGAAACTGGAGTTCCAGAGGAAAGGAGAGAAAATGTGACAGTAGCACTATTTGAAGAACTAATGCATGATAATTTTCCAAAGTTGAACAGTTTGGTAATTCCTAAAAGATCTAAAAATCGACCTTCCATGCGATCCTGCAAGTCACCCTACTGGGAGTATACCCGGAGGAACTCAAATCACTCTGCAAAAAAGATACCTGCGCACGGATGTTTACTGCAGCACTATTCACAACAGCAAAATCATAGAACCAGCCGTGCTGCCCATCGAAAGAGAACTGGATTAAAAAATGTGGTACATATACACAATGGACTATTATGCCGCGATAAAGAAGGAAAAAATTATGAACTTCACAGAAACTTGAATGAACTTAGTTTCTATAATACTGAGTGATCTATTGCAGAAACAAAGAACTGAGTAACACAGGATCTCACTGAGAAGTGGACCTTGAACAATTATTGTAATACTATAGGAAAAGAATTGGTAGCAGCAGAAGACTGCCGGGCCTGGGGATGGAGGAGGAACAATTAGCAGTAGCGGAATCTGCGGTGGGGGGGAGCACACCTCATCAACAGGGATACCTGCATAATGAACATTTGTATACCTAACCCTGAATTGTACCCCACATCTTTAAAATAAAAAAATTTTTAAAAAAGATGTGCTAAAACTTAAAACAGGTCTAATGAAACGCTAAATTCACCTAAGTACATCAAAAACAAAGAGAAAATCTTAAATCAGAACATAGATAGAAAAAGCAATAACCCTGACAGCAAACATTTCAACATAAAAAGAGAAAATGAGGACAATAGTATATATTGTAAGATGCTAGGAGAAAAAGAAACTGCACAGAATTCTGTATTCTACAAAAGTATCTTTAAAAGCATGTCATCAAATTATTTTCAGCAAACAATTTGCAATAATTCATTATTACTACAAATCAGCACTAAGGAAAAAACAAAGACTTGTCTAAGAAAATTTATCTATTATATAAGAACAGAGATGATGAAAAGAATAAAGAGCCAACACAAGGGTTAAACTAAGGAAATACTTTATATAAATAATGACTTCCAGCAGTGTAATATATTGAGAATTGAAATACAAGGGAAAAAATGGCCAAAAGTTGGGATGGGGTTCATTGAATTTAATTGCAGCAAATGGTTAATTTTATATGCCAAGTTGACTGGGTTAAGGAATATGCAGAGAGCTGTTGAAATGTTAGTTTTGAGTGTCTCTGTGAGAGTGGTTTTAGAAGAGATTAGCATTTGCGTTAGTTGACTGAAGAATAACTGCCTTCACCAATGTGGGCAGACATCCTCCAATCTATTGAGGGTCAGGATAGAACAAAGAGGAAAAGTATTAATTTGCTCTTTCTTCTGGAGTTGGGACATACATATTTTCCTGCTCTTGAACACCAGAGCTCAAGGTTCTCGGACCTTCAGACACTGAGATTTACATCAGTGCCCATGCCTCCCCTCTGCCAGTTCTCAGACTTTCACTCAGACTAAATTACAGTCTCAGCTTTCTTGGTTCTCCAGCTTGCAGACAGCAGCATATTGTGGGACTTTTTAGTCTCTGTAATTATGGGCAAATTCCCATTTAAAAATCCCCTCTTATATCTATCTATCTATCTGTCTATCTATCTATCTATCTATCTATCTATCTATCTATCTATCTATGTCTGTAGCCTATTGATTTTGTTTCTCTGGAGAACTCTGACTAATACAGTTCATACAATTTCCAGATAGTAACACAAGTACTAATTTACATTATAATTTGATAAGTCATAGAAAAATTTTATTCTGGTGGGTAACACTAACATAATAATAAATATGTGTATAATGGAAAGTTAATAGAATAATAAATTGGAATAAGAAAAAAATGACTAACCACTCCCCCAAAAAACACCCCAAAAGGGCAGATACATTAAACAAATGAGACGAATGTGAAACAAGTACATAACTCTGTTCTAAAATGTCAGAAATTATATTAAATGTAAACAGATTAAATAGGCTCATTACAAGACAAAATTTGTTTACTATTGAAACAACAATATGTTGTTATAAGAGATACACTTTAAACTTAGAGATATTGAAAAGTTTGATGCATAAAAAAAGCAAAAAAGATTTAACGTGATCTATCACCAAAGAAAACTCATATAGCTATGCTAATATCAGAGGTTATAAAGTCAATAACTTTTTCTAACAATAACATTTTGTAGTAGAAATAGATTTAATTCAGCAGGAGATATAATAATCCTGAATTTTCATATATCTAGTGATACAGCTTTATAGTGTACAAATAGTGCTTACTTTACATAGTATCATGTGAGCTGAAACTTGTACTTATGTGAACTGTATTTTTACTTTGCATGGTACCGTGTGTGTGTGTGTGTGTGTGTGTGTGTGTGTGTGTGTGTGTGTAATTTGACAGAACTAAAAAATATTTTAAAAATTGGACAGAACTAAAATGAAAAATACTCAGATCTACTATTATAGTTGGAGATTTTAACAAACCTCTCTCAGGCACTGAAAAACAAGCAAAGAAATAGTTAAGTTAAAGAAAATTTGAATCACACTATTAACAACTTAACCTAATTGACATATAGTACACTACATATATAATATTTACAGAGTATACACATTACTTTCAAGTGCATATAGAATATTTACCAAAGTTGTATACTTGCTGAACCTTAAAACATATGTCAATAAATTTCAGAAGATTAAAATAATATACAATATATTCTTTAACCACAAGGGAATTTAGCAAGATAATCAATAAGATTATAAAAAAGATAAGTAGGGAATTTTCTAAATACTTAGTAATTAAGTACTACACTTCTGAATCACTTATATTTCATAAAGGAAATCAGTATGAAAACTGGAATATATTTTAAACTAAATTGCAATAAAAATATGATGTCAAAACTTCTAAAATGTAGCTAAAGCAGTACCTAGAGGGAAAGGTGTAGCTTATATTGCATTTATTAAAAAGTAAAGAAAAGTTGAAAATCAGTTATCCTAGTGCCTAACCAACTAAGTTAGAAAAATAGAGAATTAAACCCAAAGAAAGTAGTAAAAAGAGAACAATAAAGATGTGAGAGTTAATTTTATGTGTCAAATTGACTGGACCTTGAGGTGACAAGATATTTGGTCAAAAATTATTCTGGATGTTTTTGTGAGGATGTATTTGGAAGAGATTAACATTTAAATCTGTAGATTGAGTAAAGTAGATTGTCCCTTTCAATGTGGGTAGGCCTCATCAGTCAGTTGAAGGCCTGAATAGAACAAAAAGTCTAGCCTCCCCCCAACCCCACCTCCTACCCCCCACATAGGGGAGAATTGTTCCTGCCTGACTGCTTTCAAACAGACATCAGCTTTTTCCTGCCTTTGAACTCTAACTGAAACATCAGCTGTTCCTGATTCTCGAGCCTGCTGACCTTCAGACTGGAACTATACCATTGGTTCTCCTGGTTCTCAGGTCTTCAGACTCAGACTGGAATACCATCAGCTTTCCTGGGTCTCCTGCTTGCCAACTCACCCTGCAGATCTTGGGACATGTCAGCCTCCATAATCACGTGAGCCAATTCCTCATAATAAATCTCTTTATATATATATTTATATATATATATATATAGAAATACATCCTATTGGTTCTATTTGTTGGAGATCCCTAATTCTAAAGAAAAGAACACAAATAATAGAAAAGAATTAGTTGATTCTTTGAAAACACTGACAAGATTGATGCATCTCTGACAACTCTGATCAAGAATGAAAGGGAAGGCACAAAGGATCAAACCAATCTATGTTCATTCTAGGAATATAGTTGGTTTAACTTTTCAGAATCAATCAACTCACATATTAACAGAAATAAGGAGAAAAAATAGCTTCGTGCAGTGGCAGTATCGTAGCCAATGAGATTTATCCGAGGCACAATTATTACTAATTGAAAACTTGGTTCCCAATACCCTGCCATGGCAACTTGAAATACAGTTGGCATTGGCAATTTTTGACTGTCTCTATGGAGACTGAATTTTGTTGATTTTTTTAAAAGAGAAAATATATATGACAATAAAAATAGACACATAAGAAACATTTAATAAAATTCAGTTCCTTTCATTATAAAAATCTCTTGGTATACTAGGAAAAGAAAGAAACTTGATTAATCTGAATTTCATTAATTTACTTAGTTATGAAAATATCCTCCTTAATGATAAATTAATGTAAGTTTTTCTTCTGTGATCAGAAACAAGACAAAGATGCCTATTATATCTCTCTTCAGTGTAACATTGCACAGCTATTCACAATATTAGTTGTTAGAGAAGATGAGATGGAATTGGAACTCATGCACAGCTTGTGAAAATGAAATAAACTAATACAACCACTTCAGAAAACTGCTTGGCAGTGCCTATTATAGTCAACATACTAGTATCTTAAGGATCAGTATATACCTGACAGAAATGCATATACATGCTTACCAACATATATGTGCAGGTTTGTTTATGGCAGAATTACTACATCAACTGTAGAGTGAATAAATTAATTGTTGTAGTGCCATAGCCAAACAATGGAATACTATTTCAAGAATAAGGTTGAATTAACTACTGCTACAAATACTAGAAATAGAAGCAGAACAAAAAGGAATATGTATTGTATTATTCTACTTTTATAAAATTCAAAAACAGGTAACAGTAACTGATAGTGTTAGAAATCAGAATAGTGGTTAGAAATTACAATAGAGATTGACAATATTAACTGCAAAAGTGTATGAATTAGACTTCTGAATGTGTATTGCTTTTCTGGTATTACTTGTCTGTATATTGTATTTCTTGATGTGCATAGTAGTTCATGGGTATGTTTACTTAATCTTAATGCATTGAATATACATCTATAATTTGTATAGATATATACTTCAATAAAAATTTTTTTAAATTAAACACTTTTTACTGATAAAATTATAACATCTGAATCAATTTATACTTCCTTAAATGCTATCTATCATCTATCTATCTATCTATCTATCTATCTATCTATCTATCTATCTATCTATCTACTTCTATCTAATCATCTTCAGAATCCAGTATTTAATTTAATGGGGAAACATTAGAGGCATTTTCACCAAAGTCAGGAGGAAGACAAGGAAGCTCACCCTTTTTACTATTTTTTAACACTCTAGAATTTTTTTTTAACAATACAGTTAGATAAATACAAATAACCAGAGGCATAACAATTGGAAAAAATAAAATGGTTTCTGTTTTGCATTACATAATGATATATCTGGAATGCCTAAGAAAATCAACATTAAAGTGAATAAAAACAATAAAATCCAACTATATAGAAATAATAACCTCTTAGAAAAGATAATGAAGAGCTCATATAAAATAGCAATAAGAAAGTCAAAATAATCAGGTGTAAAATTAACCAAAAAATAAATATGTGGAAAACTTTCAAACTTCCCAAAAGATGTAAAAGTATAATTTGAATAAATTAAAAGGTATCCTTTGCTCTTTAATAAGATGATTTATTATTTTTTCTTCTTTGTGAAATTTCCCTTTTTCTTGACTCTTAAAGTCAAATGTTATGTCATTAAGCAATTTAAAATTTTTCTTCTTTTCATATGTATTCATAAAATCATAAATTTTCCTCTTGATTAAGATTCATCTGTGTCCCATAAGTTTCAATATGAGGCATTTTCATCCAGTTCCATTTTATACATTGTATTATGATATTTTCTTTGCCCATTAATTATTTGGAGATTTTTTTTGTTTCCAAAATATTTGTGTCATGACTTCTAATTTGATTTCAAAGTAGTTAGAAAATATTACCTACAATTTTGATTTTTTGGTATTTAATAATTAACTTGATACTTATCAAATACCTACTTTCTTCAGACATTATTCTAGGTTCTGATGATATAATAGTGAACAAGTCACTCTACTTCTTTGCCTTTATGGTACTTGCATTCTATTGAGAGACAATATTTTAAAATATATATATTTATATATATATGATTTATGGCTTGGGCGATGTTCATGTTTTGGTGTGGTCAGATATTGCAGAGTGGTCTTGTTTTTGTCTTGATCCCTCATGGTCACAGAATGGCCTTGTCCAATGTCTCCTGGATGTCAGGGGATAATTTTCTCTTTTTTAATTCTCTTAATGTCATATTTCCTAAATCATAATATTTTATAATTATCTCAACATTTATGATGTTTTGAGGTTCAGTATTTTTTTATTTTGTGACTTGCTGGGGCTATTGCTAGCAATGTTTTATAAACAGTATGATTTTTATCTTTCAGATATTTCCTTTAAAAATATAATTGTGTTTTAGAAAAGTATTTAATTATATCTTGGGGCTCATATTTGGATAGAATATATTATTCATTTTCTTGCTTAAGTGATATTTTCTGAACTTCTTAGACTAAGACCCTTTCCCATAGTCTTATATACTCAGTAGAAATTGCTTTTACTGTTCATCATTTTCTCTAGTATGTAAAAAGGATAGATTTGAAGTTAAAACATGTCTTAGTATAGTATATATGACTTCATTTTTGTTTTAAGATATATTATTCAAATATATATTTTAATTTAGACATTTTCCTTTAGGAAGTCATATATGCCATTTCCTTTAAGTTAATATGTAAAAAACTAATTTTTTTGTGCCAAATCAATTTTAACCTTTATTTTGTGTGATTTAATAATGAAACATTTATGTTATTGCTTCAAAAATAAATATACATTGCTTTAATTACCTGATATTTGAAATTTTTGTGTATTTTCAGTTAAACTACTAGCTGGTTTACTTTTGTTACTTTTTGTGTCTCATTATAAAATATTGAGGTAAGTGATAGGAGTATCAGGAGGCTATGTAAGGAGTAGGTTATTGCCACCACTATATTTTCTGGTTTTATCACTGGTTTTTGAAGTTATTGGAATTTCAGAGGAATGCTATAATGTACTTCAGAAAAATCATCTTAAAGCAAAACAGTCAGAAACGCTATTATTGTTTTAACACTGGCCAATTTTATCCTCCTTTTTTCCCCCTTAACCAATGGTAGGTTATATTTTGTTAAATTTATATATCATTGGTAATAAAAAAAATAGGAAGACTACAAATAATAATTCAGAGTCATATAACAGTAAAAATCAGCATGGTTATAATTGTTTAGCTGAATGACTGAGTCTTGAAGATCACCATCTTATAATCATTATCTGTTCTCAAATGATTGTTTTAAAATGGTAATGTGTATTTTTGTTCATCATTGTATTCATTTATTTAAAATCAAATATCAATCATTTTTAATGATGTGAACCTTTAGATTACTGAAGTTTCATAAACCATCAGTTTAAATACTCACTTCAAAGAGAAAATAGGATTTGATAAAAAGAAATGTGAAGCCAAATTTGTGGGCATATTTTTCAAGTGCATAGAACTGAATGGCATATACCTAGTAGGTTAAACTTATTCCATTTCATCTTTTAGTTCATCTTAATTTTTCTATCCCATTTTTCTTTTCTTCCAATTTTCATACTTATTTTTATATCATGTGATATACATTTATATTCCTCCTCAATTTTTCTTTGAAATGAGGCAAAGCTCACTGGTAAGTATTTATATTGAAGTTGAATTGATTTGCTATTTTATTAATGTAGGAAAAGTTCCAGGAAAATTGGTATTCTAAATAAGATTGTGTGATGTGGTATGATTTTACTTTATTACCATTAAACTTTATTTGAAACAAGTTAAAATTAATGTTAGAATTAAGAAAATGATTGTTCTAATGTTTTTCAGCTGCTAATAGGTTATGAAAATGGTACTGTAGTGTTCTGGGACTTGAAATCTAAAAGAGCAGAACTGAGAGTTTATTATGATGAGGTAAGTGATTTCTACTAAAATATTTGAAAAGATATTATGACTTTGTGCCTATTTCCTACTCTTAAGCTTTGTACTCTACCAATATTTTTGGCATTGGGAAACTGCCTGATTCTGAACCAGTGCCTCACACTCTCTTCTGGTTTTGGTTTTTACTTTGAGTGTCTTTTATTGGGCTCATTTTTCTCTTCGTACCATATATTCTTCTTTTTTAAAATTTAAAATTTTTTTATTTTAAAGGTGTGGGGGTATAATTCAGAGTTAGGTATACAAATGTTCATTATGCAGGTACCTTGTTTATGAGCTGTGCCTCACCCCCCACCCCCTAACAGTTTCCAGACTTAAAAATGTGGTACATATACATAATGGAATATTACACAGCCATAAAGAAGGAAAAATTATGAACTTCACAGCAACTTGGGTGGACTTAGCATCTATAATACTGAATGATATATCACAGAAACAAAGAACTGAGTACCACATGTTCTCACTCATAAGCGGACCTTGAACAATTATCATACTGCTATAAGAAAGAGATGGACAGTAATGGGAAACTGCCAGGGGAAGAAGGGGATGGGATTGGCAGTAGTAGAATCTTGGTATTTGTACAAGTTCCAACTCTGGGATTTTCTGCTAAGAGAGAGTTCTGCTTTGACTGCCTACTTGGGGTCCTTTTTTGGCATCTTCCTACTTGAGTACCTATCACCTGTACTGTATCCCCAACTTTGTCTCAACTGCTTTCCCTTCCATCAGACTCCATGCTATTCATGACTCATTGTCCTTAAGGCCTCTAAAGACACTATTCACACTTCCCTTAGAAAATTCATTTTCAGTGGCAAAAAGTATAATGCGGTTGAAAGGCTTATCTTCTAATGCTTTTATTAATAGTAATACTTTAGTGATCACAAGATCTTGAAGTCAGTATTATTGTGCATAATTGAAATTTGGTTAGTTTTTCATTTAGGGGAGGCAAGAAACTCCCATCCATCAAGGAATAGTTTCCCAGTTGACACTTCAATTGTTCAAATATTGACTATAATTTGAACAAATATTGTCAAATTATTTATCTCTTCATAAGAGGCTACTGTGAAGACTAGGGACTCAAGATGAAAAGGGAAATTACCTCTTTAGCTGTGGAAATAAAGGTAATCATCTACACTCTTAATTAAATTTGAAAAATGGTGCAAGTGGGGAGAGATAGAAGAAAAATATAGGTCAAAAATATCTGTCCAGTAATACCTACTCTTGTATGAGAAGAGCACCAAATAATTTAAGGTAGCACTGAAGTAATTAGAAAAAGAAAAACATACTGATTTCTTTTAGAACACTTCTTCATTTTATCATTGGAGAAATAAAATATGTCACTGAATGAAACTATAGTCATCCTAGGATACTTTACATGCATGTTCTCCCATCCCCTCATAATGGTAATTATTCAAGTTTTGGTACTTAAAAATATACACCTTCACCTAGGTCATAAACTGCACAATTCATGCTTAGTGATTCTTTCAAATTAAGATTTTCTGGTATGGGATGGTAGTTGTCATAGTGGTCAAGAGTTCAGAAGTAAATGAAATAGCAGCTGGGTAATTTGATCTTAATTGGTGAAAAATAACCTGACACATAATGACATACAATTATGTTCTTTACATTCAACTTCTGAGAATCTTGAATCATAAGAAAAGAAGGTCCTAGGGAGCTAAACTAGAATTTTCCTTTTTTATATACACAACTTATAAAGATAGGAGTAGATATTCCTCCTCTCAAGATTAGCAGCTAAATAAGAGTTTAGATATCATCTGGGTATTTAGCCAGTTGGAATTAGAATAATCAGCTAAAAAGAAAATCCAGAGGAAAATACTGAGTCACTTAGTTTTCCTATGGCCTTATGGAGTATGAAAGGAAGTCTTCAAGCCTTAAAAATAAAATAAAAATAATATTGCAATTAACTTTTAAAATAAGGATTAACAACAGCCTGTGAGTCAGTAGAATACCACAATATTCCTGTTATACCTAGAAATTATTTTATATATTGACACCTGATATATGTATATAAATTTCTCTACTTATCTACTTTAATGCATAATTATATGTTCTATCATCTTAATAGAGATAGTCATATACTTCATTTACTGACTATTCAAACTTTCCTCAGCACCTTACCTCTCATGTCTAGAAACCATATTTAATGCTTAACTCAAATGGTTTTTCATAAGTAATCAATGATCTTTTCATTACTATACAGTGACCCCTTCTTAGTCTTTAAATTCCTAATCCTGTGACTTTATGCTAGTTCCACCTTCTTCAAATCATTTCTTCATTGTCTGTGTCTTTCTGCCTCATTTATCAGCCTCCTTTCTCCACAACTGATTCTTTCCTTAGCTCTCATTTAAATTATAGATAATCTTCAGGGTACTATGATTATCTTTTCTTATCTCCCCAATTTATATTTATTTATATTTGTATCTTCTCCCATCATTTAAAATATTACCTTTATGTAAAAAAATTTAACATCCATACATCTCTATCCTGAGCTGTAGATCTAAATATATAATAATCTCTTAGAATATATCCAGATAAATATCCTATTGGCACTGGATTTGTATTTAAATACCTGAAACTCCTTTTTTTAAGCTTTGTTTAGTTAATTTAGCTTAGAACCCATACAGTAATATTTATCTTTCTTCATCATATATCATATGCTATCAGTTTTTACAGTCTT
>NW_007255935.1:2196-3407 GCF_000164805.1 Carlito syrichta | reverse complement strand
CGATGCATGACATTTTCCACCAAACCGTATCTGCTGTTCACCCTGCCTACTTAATAAATACCTGCCCTGTCCCAGAATGTAATACGATAGCTGTAACTCTAGGGAAGGTTTGCCTGGGCTCCCTGCTTCAGAATTACTTCTTAGACTCCCAAAGGAATGCCACCATCTTATTTACATTCCATTTCGGTCCTTGAAACAACACCACAAAGGGGCATCAATCCGCTTGTCATTCTACTCGGTCTGAGAGCAACACCACAAAAGGGCATCAACATGCTAATCATTCCTACTCGGTTCTATTCCAACAGAAGCTGCAGTGACACTGGGTCCTGTCCGGTGCCGAAGGCATCATTTACATGCTTCTGTATCATAGTTTTTCTTTGGAGTAGGAGTCTCACTCTGTCATCCAGACTGCATTGTAGTGGCACGCTCCAGGTCACCGCAGCCTCGACCTGCTGGGCTCTGGCGATTCTTCCACCTCAGTCTTCCAAGTAGCTGGAGTTACAGGCGTGAGCCACCACGGCCAGCTAATTTTTGATTTATTGTAGAGATGAAGTTTTACCAAGTGTCGGGGTGGGTCTCGAACCCGTGGGCTCAGGCGATCCACTCGCCTCGGCCTCCCAAAATGCTGGGATCACGGTCTCAGTCACCGAGCCCGTCCTACAAAAAAAAGTTTTTTTGCATATAATTTAAAAAACGGATCTGTCTTTATAATTTTATGTTATTAAACAGACCACTCAATATCATTATTTTCTTTTATTTTTGGAGACAGAGTCACCCTCTGTCATGCAGGCTGGAGTGCAATGGAACGATCGGAGCTCACCACAGCATCCATCTCCTAGTCACAGATACTCCTTCCCCCTTAGCCTCTCAAGCGGCTGGGACCATGGCGTGTTCCACCCATAACTGCCCGATTTTTTAAATTTTTGGTGGTGTTGAGATCTGTGTATTTTAACCAACCTGATCTCCTGAGCTTAAGTGATCCTACTGCCTCAGCCTCCTAAAGTGCTGGTATGACAGGCACAATCTCTCCGTGTCTGGCCTTTATTTCCATGAATTTAAGAGGTGTAAATAGTCTGTGTTCTGTGCTTCAGTCGTACCTACCAACTCCACGTGTGCCCATGGTACCCAACAGGTAATTTTTTATCCCTCTACCCTTTCTGTTCTCCCTTTCTGAGTCTCCAGCGTTCCTTATAACATTTTCTGTGTCTTGG
>NW_007255935.1:0-1325 GCF_000164805.1 Carlito syrichta | reverse complement strand
GATTCAGTTGGAGTATCACTCAGTCGCCCAGACTGGAGTGCAGAGGCACGCTCCCCGCCACCGCAACCTCGACCTGCTGGGCTCTGGCGAGCCTTCGGCCTCAGCCTTCCAAGTAGCTGGAACTACGAGCACGCACTACCACGCCCGGCTAAGTCTTCGATGTATTGTAGAGATGAGATCTCTCCGAGTTGCCCAGGCAGGTCTCGAACCCGCGGGCTCGGGTAATCCACTCACCTACACCTCCCAAAGCGTGGGATTACAGGCTGAACCACCGAGCCCAGCTGGGATTGTGTTCTCGATTTGGATCCGAGCTCGAACGCTGTTGGCATATAGACATGCTATTAATTTTTGAACATCGATTTTGTATCCTGGGAGTTCACCGAGGTCTCATATTAAGTCTAGGAGTAATTTAGGGATGTCCTTACAGTTCTCTAAATATAGAAACAACCGTATCTCTGTGAAGAGACATAATTTGACTTTCTTTTTTTTTTTTTTACCTGGATACATCTTATCTATCTCTATTGCCTGATTACTCTGACCAGGACTTCCAGAACAATGCTAAATAGAAGGGGTGAGAGTGTACCTCCTTGTCTAATTCTAGTTTTAGAAGATACGCTTTCCTAGTAGATACACAGGTTAATACAACAGAACAGAGAGCCCAGAAATAAAGCTGCTCACCTACAACCAATACCCATCGATCTTGGTAAAGTGGACAGAAATAATCACCGATGAAAGGACACTCTCTATTATGCATAGTTCTGGGAGAATCGGCTGAGCATACGCAGAAGGAAGAAGCTAAGCACTCATCTGTCACCACCTGCAAGAAGGAGCTGTAGGTGCGTTTAAGATGGAAATGTAATACCTCAAACAATACATATTTAGAAGAAAACCCATGAGACACACTGCAAGATATTGGCCTAAGCAACACATTTATTTCTGAGTCTGCAAAAGCAAACGTAACAAACAAAAACGGACAAGTAGAACTTCATTAAGCTAAAATGCGTATGCATAGCAAAAACAAACATTCAACGGAGTACACAGACAATCCACCAAACGGGAGAAAATATTTGCAAACCATGCATCCGACAAAGCCATAATATTCAGAGTCAGTAAGAAACTTAAAAATCCCAAAAAGAAAAAAATCAACCTCATTAAAAAAGTGAGCTAAGAACATCGACAGACATTTTACAATATGAAACAAGCAGCTAGCAAACAAATGAAAAGAATATTTTACATCCATAATCATCAGAGAAATGCAGACCAAATTCCCAATGAGATATCATCTCTCACCAGTAAGACGGCTATTGTCATAAGTCAAAAATGTC
>NW_007255934.1:0-2264 GCF_000164805.1 Carlito syrichta | reverse complement strand
CAACAAACGTCTGAGAGAATTTATCAATAGCAGTTTCTTTTCCTTTTTTTTTGAGTTGGAGTCTCACTCTGTCACCCAGACTGGAGTGCAGTGGCTTCTCCCAGCCACTGCAGCCTCGACTTGTTGGGCTCTGGTGATCCTTCCGCCTTAGTCTTCCAAGTAGCTGGAACTACAGACACGCGCTACCAAGACTGGCTAATTTTTTTTATTATTTATTGTAGAGATGAGGTCTCACCAAGTTGCCCAGGTGGGTCTCGAAACCATGGGCTGAGGCAATCCACTCATCTCAGCCTCCCAAAGCACTGGGATTACAGGCTGAGCCACCATGCCCAGCCCACATAAGTTTTTAAAATGTTGAGATATAATAAAAGTGTATTTCACACATTTTGTGTAAATAGAATAGCAAATTTGGTGCCTCTGAAATTATTTTATTAATGGCAGAATAATCTGGTTTTAGAACATTATCCATCACTAACTTCCTAAAATGTGATTGGCTTCCAGTTGCTAATTTCATTGGTTACTCTTTTATCAGAGTTGAATTGTGTTAAAGGCCTCAGTCCATAGACATTAACTGTAAGACTCTGAACCCGCAGAAGGGAGTGGTCATCTCTTCCTGAAATGTGTGAGTTGCATGGCTTGAGGAACCAACACAGTGGAAGACAAAGTCTCCTCTGCACTCATGTGTGAGCTTCAGTCTCCAATGACACAACAAGGCCCATCTTGGTTTCCTCAGCAGTGTTTTTTTTTTCATATATGTCCTGTTTTACTTTTAAATTTGTATTGCCTTGGTTTCTGTGTTTTTTTGTTTGTTTTGAGTTGGAGCCTCACTCGGTTGCCCAGACTGGGGTGCAGTGGCATGCTACCAGCCACCGCACCCTCAACTTGCTGGGCTCCGGCGATCTTTCCACCTCAACCTTACAAGTGGCTGAAACTATAGGCATGCGCTACCATGCTCATCTAATTTTTGAGTTGTTGTAGAAATGAGGTCTTGCCAGGTTGCCTGGGGTGGTCTCGAAACCACGGGCTCAGGCAATCAACTCGCCTCAGCATCCCAAAGTGCTGGTATTACAGAATGAGCCACTGAGCCTGAACCTCAGTGTTTTTTTGAAGAAAACATCACACTAGTTTAGTTTCCTGGTCTTTTTGATATACAATACCACTTGTTGTCTTTTCACTTTTAAAGGATTTTTCGATTATTCTTCCATGCAAGAAAATGTCTACAGGACAAAAACAGATGGTGTTTATATTAGAGTGATATTCAATTTATCAACTGACTAGAGGATTGTTGACTTAATGATACTGTTGAATCTTCCTGCTAAAGTATATAGTGTATTTATTTTGTATTTGTACTATTTTGCAACATATATTGTGTGGAGGTTTTCCTCAGCCAAGTAAACCACATTTTTATAGTTTTCTAATATCTCCTCTGATATAATCTGCCGTTTTTACTTTTCTGTAGAGAATTCCCTGGCCCGAATGTCAACATCCCCTGAAAACAACAACCAGAAATACTTACCAAGTGGCCATGGGCACAAGTGTTAACTGCAGGAGAAATGAAAGTGAAAATGTTCTAACTCCTATGACAATGGAAATACTGGATAATTTTTAACACAGAAATATTCTATAATGTATTCTTTGAATCTGAGGAAATGGAATGGAATAGGATTCACTCAGCTAGTGCACATAATATACTTTCTTGAATGATAAAATATAAAATTTAGGCACAAACACAGGATGTACATTTTGGAGGACTGTATTTCCATCACACAGGATAAATAGTATATATTGCTCAGATTAAAAAACTAAGAGTTAGAAGGAACCCTACACATTTTAAAGTGTACAACATGGAAATGAAGTGTAAGAAAGCAAAATCTGATTCAGGAGATCTGGAGCAAAACATGAGATACTTTTTTTTTTCTTTTTTTAGTTTGGGTCTCTGTCATCGTTTCTGGCATGCATTTCCTTAATCACAGCTTACTACAGTCTCTACCTCCTTGGCTGAACAGATCCACTCTGCTCACCCTCCTGAGTGACTGGGTGTACTCAAATGCACAAGCACACCAGGCTAATTTTTTGATATGGGGTAGAGATGATGGCTGGCTATATTTCCTAGACTGGTTTCAAACTCTTATGCTCCATATTTTCTTCTGCCTCAGCTTCCTAAACAGCTGGAATGACAAGCATGAGAAACTATGCATGCTCTGACTTTCTGTACTGCTAACAAGCTCACCAGTGATGCCAATGCTTCCAGCCCAAAAGAAATA
>NW_007255933.1:2332-2720 GCF_000164805.1 Carlito syrichta | reverse complement strand
TAAACAAATGGCTGGTGAGCTGACTTAACTAGGTGACTTAACTAGCTTGGTAGCTAGCTACCCAGCAGACTTTAAAAGCTAGCTACCCAGCTAGGCAGGTGGCTAGGCAGGTGACTTAACTAGCTGAGTTAACTATTTAGCCAGCTGACGTAACTAGCTGATTTAACTTTCTAGCTGCCAAGTAAACCAGCTGCCTTTTCTAGCTGAAATAACTAGGTAGCATCCAAGCTAGCTATCTAGCTAGCTAGCTGAGTTAACTAGCTGACTTAACTAGCTAGCTAACTGATGTAACTAGCTGACTTATGTAGCTGGCAACATAGCTAGCCAATTGTCTTTACTACCTGAAATAACTAGGCAGAGAGCTGTCTAGCCATCTGAATTAACTAGC
>NW_007255933.1:0-751 GCF_000164805.1 Carlito syrichta | reverse complement strand
CTACCTAGATAGCCAGCTGACTTGTATAGCTATATAACTAGCAAGCTACCTAGCTAGCCAGCTGACTTAAATTGTCAGCTAACTAGCTAGATTCCTGGCTAATAATCTGTCTTAAATATTTAGCTGACTAGCTTGCTAGCTGCATTAACCAGCTGGCTAACTATTATCTTACACGTTATATAACGTGTTGGCTACGTGACTTAATCATCTGACTTAACTCGTTAGCTAACGAGCTAGCTAACTGGCACAACCAGCTCACTTAACTTGTTAGCAAACTAGCTATCTAATTGACACATTCAACTGACTTAACTCGTTAGCTAACAGACTAGCTAGCGTACTCAATCAGTTGAACCAACACGTTTGCTAACTAGCTAGGTAGCTGACTCAACCAGCTCATTTAACCTGTTAGTTAACTAGCTAACAACTTGACTCAACCTGCTGTTGTAACCTGTTAGCTCACGAGCTAGGTATCTGTATTGACCAGCTGACTAAATTAAAAAGTTGACTTAACTAGCTGACTTAGGTAGTTGACTTAACTATTTAGATAGCTGACTTAACTGGCTGACTTAACTAGTTAACTAGCTGTCTTAACTACCTGAATTAAATACTTAGCTAACTATTTAACTATCTCAATAACTAGCTGATTTAATATTTAGATAACTAGTTAGGTAGCAGACTTAAGTAGCTGACTTTAATAATTAGCTTTGTAGTGAGCTAGCTGACTTAGCTAGCTAGCTAGTAGCTAGCTGAC
>NW_007255932.1:3465-4345 GCF_000164805.1 Carlito syrichta | reverse complement strand
CTGTATTCTGGCTACTTGGAAGGCTGAGGTGGAAGGATCACTGCAGCCCAGTGGGTCGAGGCTGCAGTGGCCGGAAGCAGCCACTGCACTCCAGTCTGGGTGACATAGTGAGACTCTAACTCAAAAAAAAAAGAAAAGAAAAAGCATTGTCTATTTGTTTGGCACAATTTCTATTGACAACCATCTTGTAACAAGGTGAGGGTCAATTTGAAACCAAGAAGGGAAGGGCCCAGGAGAAGAGGCCTAGGTCCTGATTGTCCTATGCCTAGAGCCCATCCTACCCAAGGAGTTCCAGAAGTGTGAGGTGAAAAGTATTGTTCAAGCCCATTTGAATCAGACTTCTCTCCCTTGTAAGCAATGACATCCTAACAAATGCACTAATTTTTGTGTGCAACTAAGTCCCAGCAGTCTTCTCTCCTTTGACAGTCATGAAGATGATACATTTAACATTTTGTGAGTTAATTTTTTTAGTCTGATGTCTTATAATTTAATGCATGTTTATTTTGTTCTTGTTTAAAGTGTATAACCAGGCCAGGCTCAGTGGCTCAGCCTGTAAGCCCAGTACTTTGGGAGGCTGGGGTGAGTGGAATCCCTGAGCCTGTGGGTTCAAGACCCAATTGGACAACTTGGAGAGACCTGTCTCTACAATAAATCAAGAAACTAGTGGGGCATGGTAGTATGAGCTGGTAGTTCTAGCTACTGGGAAGGCTGAAGAAGAAGGATCGCCTGAGCCTGGCAAGTCAACATTGGGATGGCTGTGAGTGTGCCACTGCACTCCAGCCTGGGCAACAGAGTGAGACTCCAACTCAAAAATAAAATAAAAAAGTAAAAAGCGTATAACCGGAAAGCACAATTTTATTTTTGTTTTGTTTTTAACAAT
>NW_007255932.1:0-1985 GCF_000164805.1 Carlito syrichta | reverse complement strand
GCCATCAAACTGGAGAGTAGGGTTTCAATGCCTGAATTTGGGGGTGACACAGACCTCAGACTATGCAAGAAGGAATAAATTATAGTGAGTTTTTGGAAAGTGCATGCCAATCTATATTCAAATATTGTATTTCTTTAAATCTTGTTATTTGTCATAATGATATTTGATGCCAAAAATATCGTGTGTAGTAATATGTGTTTACAATCTTATGCTAAATTTAAAAAAAAAAAGGTAATATTGATAGAACCTTCTTTTCAGACCTGTATGTCATTTATACATTTCACTGGATAGTTTAGCTATTAAAACTACCCACCATAAACCAATGACTGACTATTTTACTTGGTAGTACTCAGCTGGCAGAATATGGCCAGTAAATCAGACCCTGTTAAAGAATACATTCATTGTAAAAAAGAAAACGACAAAGGAATAAATGAGTAGAGAAAAGTTAGCTGTGGCTGGAGAGGAGTTGGGAATGGGGAGAAGGAAGGTCAGCTGATAAAAGAGGATGGAACACTCCAGAAAGTAGAAGGACTTATTGTACTAACCTGGGGATGCTGAGAAGATGAATGAAATATGCACAATGTGCTTTGAACTCCCTGCTCAGGAAAGCAGATGCCAAGTAAAATGAAATTCTATTCATTGTGTTTCTTACCAGGCATACAAAAAGACCACTTAGTCATTTCAATCACTGAACAATGCTCTATTATCAAAATGAAACTATATCTGCATTCACCCAAAGTATTTGTACATATAGCAAAGCTATTTAAACCAATGGATATAATTTTAAGAGGGATTATTATATTAATTATTCCACACCTATGAGTGGCAGTGGAATACTGAATGAAGAAAAGACAGTTAACTGCTTGAATTCTAAGGCATAGAAGAATGATAAAGAATGAAATGTTATTATTATTATTATTATTACTATTATTATTTGAGTTTGGAGTCTCACTCTGTCTCCCAGACTGGAGTGCAGTGGCCGCTCTCGGCCACCGCAGCCTCGACCTGCTGGGCTTCAGCGATCCTTCCACCTCAGCCTTCCAAGTAGCTGGAACTACAGATGCGCGCTACCACGTTTGGCTAATTTTTGATTTATTGTAGATATGAGGTCTCGCCAAGTTGCCCAGGCGGGTCTCGAACCCGTGAGCTCAGGCAACCCACTCACTTCAGCCTCCCAAATCACGGGATTACACGCTGAGCCACCGAGCCTGGCTGAAATGTTATTTTTAATTATGGAACACCAGCAACAGGGTCAGTATTGAATACAGGTTTAGAAACCATCTATGACTAACTGGTTTGTAATCTAAAAAAGGCAGAAACAACCTTTCCTAAGGGAAAAGGCAGGTCTCAACCAGCAGAAAACATGAAGTTGTTATTTTCTTTCTGTAGTGTTACTTATACAAAGTCCACCTTGGTATATATCTGCTAAAAGGATTCATGAAATCGACTGTCTTCAGGCAACCAACTTTCATTCCTCACGCTGCATTATGTCTCCCAATTAAAATGGAAAAGAATAAGGCTTTTATGTCAATAACTAGAGAGAACCCTTGGTAAATTCTTTAGCAGCCACTAGAAATATTGGCCCAATGATGTGCAGGTATTGCCTGGAGACAGTCAAGACCGCTGTCCAATGGCAAAGCTCAATGTCAAGACCATTTTTTTGATATTTGCTTTCCATGTAATTCTTCCCATTCCTGACAGTTTCAGAAGAAAAGACTCCAACATAGAGGCATTCCTAGTGTGGTCAGAGGCACCTCTTAATCAGATAGCATTTTCTTTTTTTTTTTTTTTAGTTGGAGTCTCACTCTGTCACCCAGACTGGAGTGCAGTGGCCGCTCCCAGCCACTGCAGCCTCGACCTGCTGGGCTCTGGCGATCCTTCTGCCTCAGCCTTCCAGGTAGCTGGAACTACACAAGCACATGCTACCATGCCTGGCTAATTTTTGATTTATTATAGAGATGAGGTCTCACCAAGTGTCCAGGCAG
>NW_007255931.1:422921-474030 GCF_000164805.1 Carlito syrichta | reverse complement strand
CTGATTCTCAGGTTCTGTAGCCACCGCGCTCATCCCCATTAAATCTCTTGGCCTTAAAGGATGTTGAGTCTCACTGCGCGCCACAGTCTTTCAATTTTAGTCCTAATAGTTCCATACAGTCAAAGAGTTTATAATCAAATTATAAGTACACCAGAGCTCAAAAGGGTTAATCATCTATCCAAAGATCAGAGTCTGAAAAGAGGAGTTGAAGTGATTAACCTCTAAAGTCCTTATGGGTTCTAACATTTTATGACTACACTGCTTGTTTCAAGCCCTTACTTAGTTTTCCCCACTCAGTACTAAAAATAGTATATCAGATTTAAGTGTATACTATCTTTCTTACAGTGGGAACATACACTTTTTGGCATTTAATTTTAAAAGATTAGCATCTGGACCAAGAGGGTGAGCATTTAGCAACTGAAAAGGTTTTTGCACAGCAAAAGAAACCGTCAAGAGTAGGGAGACAAGCCACAGAATAGGGAAAAAATATTTGCTAATAATGTGTCTGACAAAGACCTAACATCCAGGATCTATGATCTACAAGGAATTCAAACGAGTTTGAGGGAAAAAACTAAAAAGAAAAAAAAATTTTTTTAAGGAAAAAACAAACAGAAAAATCCTATTAAAAAGTGGGCAAAGGACATGAATAGACACTTTTCAAAAGAAGATTCACAAGCAGCCAACAGATACATTTTTTAAAAAATGCATAGCCTCACTAATCATCAGAGAAATGCAAATCAAAACTACAATGAGTACCAAATAACTCCCGTAAGGATGGCCATCATTAATCAAAAAACAAAAGATACTGGTGCTGGTGAGGAGAAAAGGGAACACTTCTACACTGCTGAGGGAAATGCAAGCTAGTTCAACCTATATGGAAAGTAGTGTGGGGATTCCCAGAAGAACTAAAAACTGACCTTCCATACAATCCAGTAATCCCTCTCCTGGGAATATACCCAGAGGAACATAAATTGTTCTACAAAAAAGACACCTGCATGTGCATGATAACAGTGCATGATAACACCTGCATGTGCATGATAACAGCTGCACTATTCACAATAGTAAAAACATGGACCCAACCCTGCTGCCCATTGAGAGTGGCCTGGATAAAGATAATGTGGTTATATATGTGATGAAGTACTACATAGCGATAAAGAAGAAAATCACAAACTTCACAGCAAAATGGATGAAGTTGAAGACCATGATACTTAGTGACCTATCACAGAAGCAAAGAACTGAATAATGCATATTCTCATTCATAAGTGGGATCTGAATATTAATGACATTAGCACAAGGGAGGGATAAGCAGTCGCTGGACACTGCCAGGGAAGGGGAGGAGGGCACGTAACAACACAAAGGCTACTGAGTCCTAAACCATGGGAAGTGAGCAACTAGTAGAACAGATCAGAAACTAGCACAAAACCTTTGCCTCTCTAAACTTCCATTTAAACACACACAAAAAAACATTGATTCTTTTATTTTTTTTGAGTTGGAGTCTAACTGTCACCCAGACTGGAGTGCAGTGGCCGCTCTCGGCCACCGCAGCCTCGACCTGCTGGGCTCCAGTGATCCCTCCGCCTCAGCCTTCCAAGCAGCTGGAACTACAGGCATGCGCTACCACATCTGGCTAATTTTTGATTTAGTGTAGAGATGAGGTCTCACCAAGTTGCCCAGGTGGGTCTCGAACCCATGGGCTCAGGCAATCCACTCACCTCAGCCTCCCAAAGCGCTGGGATTACAGGTTGAGCCACCAAGCCCGGCTATTTTTCCTTAAGAATAACTCACCCTCTGACTAACTGTGATCTTAAGTAAGTTATTTAACCTTTCTGAGTGTTGGTTTTTTGTTGTTGTTGTTGTTTTTTTATAATCCATATTTTTTATTTTGATATTGTGGGGTACAGTTAAGGGTTGCTTCATTCAGGCCCCCTACTGATTCTTATCTCCTATAGCAATACACTTCAAAGAATCAAAGCCTAATTCTTTAGAATTAGACACAAAGGAATTATAGGTAAGAATGTGGTAAAAACAATTTTTACCTTATGCTTTGAAACATAAGATGCCTCTTATTTTAAGTGTAAAACTGTTAACCTATTAGTCATAAGATTATCTAACAACTCATCTTTGTGTTCTCTCTCAGACTACAGATTTGTGACAGTCTTATCTTAATCAGAAGTTATATAATTTTAAGGCTTAAAATTTGAGAAGAACATTTCCTCATTTCTAAACATTTCTCTTTCGCCACATGAACTGAAGAAAATATCTCAATACTTTGAACGAAAGTATTCTCTACTATATTTTAAAAACATTTTAGCCCTCTAACTTTATATTAATTAAAAAGTGATACTTATACTTTACTCCTTCTTGGTCAGATGGTATCTATTTATTTCATATTATCTGTAAATTGTCATTAAGATAAACTTTTTATTGACCTTGAAGCTTCATTAACTTTAACTATAATTTTTAAAGAATATAAATTTACATTTTAATAGTACAGGTTGAGCATACCAAATCCAAAATGTCCCAAATTCTGAAGTTTCTTGAATGCCAACATGACACTCAAAGGAAATGCTCATTGGAGTATTTCAGATTTCGGATTAGGGATGCTCAAATGGTAAGTATGATGCAAATATTCCAGAATCAAAAAAAAAAAAACAAATCTGAATATGAAACACTTCCCATCCCAAACATTTTGGATAAGTACTCAACCTATACCATACAGCTTAACTCACTTTTCTATGAAACTATTAGATAAATCCTCAAAATAATCTTTCCGGTAGGTTTATCATCTTAATTTTGCTGGTGAGGAAACTGAGGCTAAAAGAAGATAATGTGATTTGCTTGAAAGCATTTGAATCCTGAAGTTTAAATACAGGTGTATGGTATCAATTCTAATGCTTTTTCTACTATACTACAGCAATCACCAACCAGGAAAAAAAATGGCATTATCAGAAGAAATAATAGACCTCCAAAGGGTTCTAAGACTATTTGTACCACAGTGTAACAATCTGTCCTTCTTTTGAAAACAAATAGAACTAACAAATCATAACCCTTATTCCTAGGTATAAAAAAGGTATAAAAAGTCGTGCTTTGGGAGGCTGAGGTGAGTGGACTACCTGAGTTCGCGGGTTCGAGACCCACCTGGACAACTTGGCAAGACCTCATCTCTACAATAAATCAAAAATTAGCCAGGCGTGGTAGCGCACGCCTGTAGTTCCATCTACTTGGAAGGCTGAAGCGGAAGGATTGCTGGAGACCAGCAGGTCGAGGCTGCGGTGGCCGGGAGCGGCCAATGCACTCCAGTCTGGGCAACAGAGTGAGACTCCAACTCAAAAAATAAAAATAAAAAAGTCAGCATACCCTTTCCTACAATATGGATTACATATTTTCCTGGAGGGAAAATGAACAACTTCTGCAAGTTCCCTGTTTAAAGACCTGTGGTCCTTTTTGATGTTTATCCCTATAAATAGATTAAGAACAAATCTGTCCCCTGGTTTCCCAAACAAGGCAAAAAGTTGTCACTGAATGCCACAATTTTTGCCATAGTAATATAGAGGGTAATATATAAAGGAAAAATGTAATACAGAGGGTCAAGAACACTTGCTTTTGCTAAAGCAGTGATTTACTAGTGTCTACAGATGGCTGCAAACAAACTAAAGGCAAAATGCACCCACTGTCCAATCTACAATTATTGAACAAAGCTAGTTCAGAGGGCAAGAATTTTTTAAACAATTGAGGATTCCCACTTTCAAGTGGAAGAATGGAAACAATATAGGTATTGTTTTCATTCTCCTGAATATAAAATAAAGGGTATGAGAACTCCTTTTGATAGGTTTCTATTTCTTGGTGTGCTAAAATTTTCACCTTGTGGTCAAAAGAATCAAAGTATATCTGGTCCAGAGAAAGGAAATTTCAACATCTCTAAAGTCAGCAGTACCCTAGGACAAATATGTTTCACATTAATCCACAGAATAAGGAAGAGGTCGAAAAACAGATTAGTAGCCCAGATAAAACTTGGAATAAGATTGCTAAATTAACTAATGGTTTAAACACAGCATTCAAAACAACTGCCCTACAGGTTTTGCAAGTTGAAATTCTGATGAATTATGAATAAAGAAGATTGACATTTTCATTTTACACTGAATAGTCTGAAGCAAAGAAACTCAAAATATGAACTTCTGTCCTTAACCTCAATTCATCATTAACCTATCACTTTTTTTCTAAAATAATTCTCCAGTCTGAGCATGGTGGCTTATGCCTATAACCTCGGCACTGTAGGAGGCTGAGGCGGGAGGACTGTTTGAGCCCAGGACTTCAAGACTAGCCTGGGCAACATAGCAAAACCTTGTCTCTAAACACAAAAATTGTTAAAATTTTTGAAAATTATCCATTCTCTAAAATCACTTATGACACTGATCTTATCTTCATCTCTTTTCATTTTTGTCAAACATTCTAGAACTTAACAACTATTCTATCTTCACATTCTTCGTCAATTGCGGTCTTCTTTGTGCAGACTAGTTGTGAATGACTTCTCAGGGTTCTTTGGACAGGGTTTCTAATGAACTGAAGCATTCCTAGAATTTATACTTGAAGTATATATACTTCTTAATGCTATTGTTTGTGTTGTTGCTCAACAAAATAACTACTCTCTCTGCCAATAAACTCTGATCCCAATGGGGTCCCTCTCTTATTTGTCTCTATCAAATCTCACCATTCCTTTCAATTTTATTTTCTTGGTTTTCTTTTCTTTCCTTTCTTAAGCTCTCTTATGTGGACATAGTCTAAGTGTTCATTCTTAGAAATTGCTTTTCTCTCTAGAAATGCCTCGATAGGACTTTATTTGCTAACATACATTAACTTCCTAAATACAACAGAAAATACTATAATCTTACTTTTATAAAGTAAAGAAACAGGCAAAAATGTAAATATAAAGATGGCTTAACAATTTGAAGTTTGTACTTAGTTTTCAAATTTAGTGCAGAAACTAAAATGCCATATACATATATATATAAAAGTTATCATGATTATACAACTTTGCCCTGACATTCCTTATAATAAAATATAAGAATGTATTTTTCATTTTTTTCCCACAATAATTCATTCAAAACTGCTTATTAAACACCATTTGTCAGGTATTATGTGTTAGTAACTTAGGACACAAGCAAGTGAGAAAACAGTCTATTGCTTTTAATTTAGCTGCTATCAATGAACCCATCTACTCAAAGTTAGAAGTTCAACTGCCACAAAAACCACACATCCTACCTCAGAGAGTAAAGTATATACAAACTAGGAATTTGGTATAAGGATGAAGTAATTTATCACTTAAGTACGATTTTCTTGCCCTTTATTTAAAAAAAGAGTTTGGAGATTATTATATTTTATCATTACAAAAATGCCAAGTTTTTCTTTATAGTTTTCAAAAATCTAAACAGAAAATACTGACAAATAAATATTAAAGATCAAAATCACATGAACCCCCAATATAACTTAGGAGTTAGCAAACTACAGCCCCATGGACTGTTTGTCTGTTTTTATAAAGTTTTATTAGAACACAGGCACACCCATTTGCTGATGTACAAGAGGAAATCCCCCAAAAAACCTAGAATTATCTTTTGGAGGGTAGGTCCCTTGAAATACACTCAGAATTTGTTCCTCCAACAAATCTGTTACTCCAACAGTCAAAGATTTTATCTGGAAGTCTGGAGAAAGTTGTGCCAGGATTGCTAAAGAAATGTCTCAAATTGCGGCACACTGGTTTGGTTCTTCCACAATGACAATGCACCTACCCACACCACGCTGAGTGTTTAGCTGTTTTTGACCAAAAACAGCATGACCCCTGTGCCCTACCCTCCCTACTCATCCAGTCTCGCCCAACAAGACTTTTTTGTTGTTGTTGGATGAAAAAAATCTTCAAAGGGAATTGTTTTTGCCAGTGTTGGATGAGGTAAAACAACAAACGGCAGAAGCACTAATAGGTATTAAAATTGACGAGTTTTAAAACTATTTTAAGTAGTGGAAAAAGCATTTTGGTTTCTTTTGTTTCTTTGTTTTTTGAATTGGAGTCTCACATTCTCTTGCCCAGGCTGGAATGTGCAGTGGCACACTCATGGCTACCACACTCATGGCTTACCATAGCCTTGACTTGCTGGGCTCAGGCAATCCTTCAACCTCAGTCTTCCAAGTAGCTAGAACTACAGTTGCACACCACCATGCCTAGCTAATTTTTTTGTTTACTTATTATGGAAATGAGGTCTCACCAAGTTGCCTAGACAGATCTTGAACCCCTGGGTTCAGGCAATCCTCTTGCTTCCACCTCCCAAAGAACTGGATTACAGGCATGCATCACCATGCCTGGCAAAAAAGCATCTTGATAGGTGTAGTGCATCAAATGGAGAGTACTTTGAAAGTGACTGAAGTTTAAACACGCAAGAATAAACATACAAATTTTTATAAATAAATTCTGAGGTTTTTTTGAGTCCCTCCTCATATTATCTATGGACACTTTTGAGCTATGATGGCAGAATTGTGTAGTAATGATAGAATCCATATGGCCCACAAGTTTAAAATATCTACTGCATGGTCCTTTAAGAAAATTACTAGAAATTCAAAATAAAAATGCAACTCTTAAGAATTAAAAAATAAACTGACAATAAATACAGAAAGGAGCACACAAAAACTTTAAATAAGCTATTACGAATATGTTTAAGAATTATAGGAAAGAAATTAATAATGGGTTAATAGATGGGAAATAGCAGCATAGAAATGAAAGAATTTTTTTAAAAAGCAAAAGCACTTATAGTTTAAGATCAAAGATGTAAAGAGTTATAGAGAGAGCATCACTCCCAAGATACAACAAGAAAATATCCTGGAAAATTCCAGATTAATGACTTTTATTGAGTCCATCAGAGAACTGAGATCACAGGTCAAACAATGAGCCTGAAATATGGAAAAAGACAGGCTCTCATAAGAAGCTTTTCCAAACCTGCAACAGTTGACACTGAACACCAGCTACATAAGCCACTGCATACTATATAACCTGCCAAGAAGATTAAACTAGCAATTTTTAAGGAACTGCTAAAGGCTGAGAGTGAGCTATCAAAAGATGTGAAACCCTGGGTACTACAAACATGGGGTTTACATACCTACTTACCACCCTCTTCTTCCTAGAACTCCACTAGGAACACAGGGAAGATAGGGAAGAATTCTGAGTAAGCTCCCCACTGCAGACTAAGGAAGAATAAGAGCAGCCACTGTTGAAAAGCCACCCAGAATCACCTAGCTTACCACCTTCATAAAACAAAAGCTTTAATCTGCAAACCTGTACCTGAGAGCAATGGTGCAATCTCATTCAAACTAGACTTTCGAGAAACTGCCCAGATCCATCAGGCCTTATGTGCTCTAAGCAATAAAATTCTTTATTTTTAGGGGGGAAGGCATCAAGCATCATAGCCTGTTAGAGACTCACTGAAGCTAAGGGAGAAACATAGGGAAATGGGTAGCTCTACCATGAATAAAAAAACACGGTAGTCCCAGCAATGCAACTGGAAGAAGGACAGGAACACTAGTAAAGGCTGTAATCTCAAGATCTAGGGTCAGAATGCCTGTCTAAGATTGAGATTTAATGATAATATTATACAATAGAAGAATGTGCACATGCTTTTAAATATACACACATATATACATATATTTACACATATCACCAAAGACATAAATAGACACATAGGCACACACACACAATCTTACTGTCCCTACCTCACACTGGCCTAGGACCAATGACTGCCTAATTCCTTAGTTTAATCAGTTTGGCCAACAAAGGGATTATTAATAAGAGTCCGTCTGATTTAGAACTTCTGCCCTCTCAATGTCTGAGTCCTAAACCACATATGCAGGGGAAACTTTAAAAAAAAAAACAGGAATTACATTTTGGAGGGCAGGCCCCCATCAGCATCAATTTACCAGCTAGTGTTGTTGTGAGGGTTGCATTCAGCTTCAGTGAAAATTTTTTTAAGCGTTTCTTTCAACGTATTTGCCTATTTCATGATGGGTAATTTATGAGAACACTTGCCCACACTGCACTGAGTGTTCATGACTCCCATGCCCCATCCTCCCTATTTATCCAGTCTTTCCCCAAGAGGCTTTTTTTCTTCCCCAGATGAAAAAAATCCTCATTGGGAACATTTTGCCAATGTGGAAGAAGTGAAACAAAAAATGGCAGAAGCACTAAAAGGCATCAAATTGATGAGTTCAAAACTGTTGTGAACAGTGGAAAAAAGCATCTTGATAGGTGTACTTCACCAAATGGAGTGTACTTTGAAGGTGACTAAAGTTTAAACATGTAAGAATAAATACATAATATTTTATAAATAAATTCTGGGGGGGGGGTTTAGGTTTCCCCTTGTAAACATAAAGCAAGGCAAATTAAATACAACTCAAAACTATTTTGACCTGAGAAAAGAAAAATAGAAGAATCATAAAATGTTTGTCGCTGAGTTCTAGAAAACAGAAAGGATTTTACAGATAAACATGGAATTCATCTATGCTATTTTAAAAGCCAATAGGGATTTACCTAAGGTCATACGAGTTCTGACAAGTTTGCCAACTCATCCTAGAAAAAGTGCTACATACCTCATTGCTGAATATCACTACAGTCACCTTCAAAGTACTCCCCTTGGGAAGCTATGCACCGACTCCAGCACCTAGTCTACCCATCAAAGCAATTTTAGAACTCTTTTTCTGGAATAGCTATCAGAGCTATTAGCCTTGATGTCCTGATTGTCATCAAAATGCCATCCTTTCAATATTTCCTTTACCATTAGGTAAAGAAAAAAGTCACTGGGGGCCAGATCAGGTGCATAGGGAGGGTATTCCCATACAGTTATTTGTAAACTGGCTAAAAACTTGCTCATAGACAGTACCGTGTGAGCTGGTACATTGTCGTGATGCAAGAGCTCCTTTGGGACCATTTTTGCACACAGCTTTTTCATGCCAAGATTTCTTTTTTTTAACATATTTTTTATTTTAAAATTGTGGGGTACAGTTAAGGGTTAGGTATACAAATATGCATCGTTCAGGCACTCTTGTTGATAAGGGGTGTCCCCCCGTCCCCAGAGAGATATTGACTATCGTTAATCCCACCTCCCTTCCCCTCCCTATCCCCCCCATAGTTTCCCACCACTGTCAATCCTTTTCTTATAGTATTATCATAGAAGTTCAAGGTCCACTATATGAGTGAGAACATGTGATACTCAGATCTTTGTTTCTGTGAGAGATAACTCAGTATTACAGACTCTAGTTCCATCCAGGTTGCTGCGAAATTCATGATTTTGTTCTTTTGTATGGCTGCATAGTATTCCATTGTGTATATGTACCACATTTTTTTAATCCGTTCCTCTTTTGATGGACAGCATGGTTGGTTCCGGGTGCTTGCTATTGTAAACAATGCTGTGATAAACATACATGTGCAGGTATCTTTTTTAATAGAGTGATTTGAGTTCTTCAGGGTATATTCCCAGTAGGGGTATTGTGCAGGGTCCTATGGGAGGTTGATATTTAGAACTTTTAGGAATCACCACACTGCTTTCCACAGAGGTTCATGCCAAGATTTCAGTTAAGATTTTCCTGTTTCTCTATAGATGTTTATTTGGTCTGCTATGCTTTTCACAGTCAGCTGACAATTTTGACACACAATTTGATGAGTTTTTCAATGCTTTTGTCTGCTTATTACTGGTCACCCTGACCTTTCTTCATCAGTGACACTTTCTCTCCCCTTAGAAAAATGTTTAATCCATTTGTACACTGCCATTTTCCGCATGGCATTATCCCCATAAACTTGGACTAACATATCCTTAATTTCACTTCCACTCTTGCCAAGTTTAACAAGAAATTTAATGTTTGTTCGTTGCTCTAATTCAAGTTCCAACATTCTCATGACAGCACACAAAACATGCAACAACAATAATGAACACCACTCAGCAAGACACCACCACAGGTCAACACGAACACAGCTATGAGACACAGATATACCAAGATTATGAAACCTTACCATGTTGTTTGTACAGTGCTGCCAACATAAGTGAACAGTAGCAAGTTTGCAATCTTAACTGTCAGATCTCGTACAATTAGGTAATAGCAGAGTCAGGTCTGAAATTCACATTTACTTAATTCTTAGAGAATGAATACAATAATCAAACTTATAAGTCCATTAAGTTTTTGCTTTCAAAATGTTTAGAATCAGAATCAAAACTGATTATCATTTCAATTCCATCTCTTACAATAAATTAATACTAACTTCCCTACAAAGCAGAAATTCCTTGCTAACTTTGAACAACGTAAACTCAAGTAAAATATCACTTCAGGCATAATAATAGTCATCATCAGCATAACAACACATTGATTTTAGTACAGAGACAAGCTAGAGTTTCAGAAAACAAAAAAAATTTAGCAACCAGTACTCAAACTTTATAAGACTAACAAATATTTTTATATTTGTATATTTATGTTTTCTATAGAAAGTACATTAGGCAAGCCTAAGGGTGATAAACAGTGTATCAACTTTGTGAACCATGTCATGCAGTCAATTCACTCAGGATTATTTTGGTTATGTAATCATATAGAATTATCTGGACTGGGTAATCATTTAGGTTTACCCAATTTGTATAATCATTCAGAACTACCCGATTATGAATAAGACAAGTTTTTTTCTTACCTAAAGTTACTTAATTTCAAAAAGTCAAAGAGCCAACATTAAATTCATATTAGTTGTTTTAAAGGAATGACTTTTATTTAAGTGGCATAACTAAGTTAAACAATACAATAAGAAACAGCATGACAAAAACATATGAATCCAACACCAGTTTTGCAGATTTCTTTTGCCAAGACACTAAATTCATTGATTAATACATCATGTTCAGGTAGAAAGAACTCTGACACTCAAAGTATCATTGTATCCTGAAAGTGTCCATTGTTATAAAAAGAAAGACTCTTGGCCCACAGTACAGTAATTTGTTCCAACTAGTTATACAGTAATCACTCAGTATCTAAAGGAAATTGGTTCTGGGACTTCCTGTGGATACCAAAATCCATAGATGCTCAAGTCCCTGATATAAAATGGCATTGAATTTGCATATAACCTATGTACATCCTTCCATATTCTTTAATCATCTCTAGATTATTTATAATACCCAATACGATGCATGTAGTTGTACTGTTTAGGGAATAATGACAAGGAAAAAAGTCTATACATGTTCAGTACAGACACAACTGTTTTCTGAGTATTTTTGATCTGCAATGGTTGAATTCATGGATGTGGAACACATGGATACAAACAGCTGACTATATATCTCAATATGAAAGAGAAATGTAATAAATAAGGTATACAACACTTAGCTGTAGAATATCAGCAGAAGAAATGGACAATACATTTATAATTTAAAAAAAAACAAATACTTTACACTATGACTGCTACAATAAACTCTGTATTTATGAATGGGCATGGTTGTTAGCATAGAATGTACTTCCCCCTAGTGATAATTTATTTTAATTCCTTTCTAAATTAAACAAAATCTGACACACACTTACCCTTTCCTTCTTCCTCTCCATTTTATAGATGACTCATTCGACACAAAAACTAACTGCAAATTTTACTTCTTATATATTACTAAAGAATTTGGAAAAAATAAAAGATGTAATCATAGACATGCCCAAGAATAATGCTTTCAAATAATTTAGTTGATAAAAAATCTTGGCTTACAATCATATTCGTGCTTGAAAAGAAGCAATTAAACTAATAATTATCAATCTAGATTTAATTGTGCATACTAAAAATATAACAAAGTACTATTTATTTACTCACATCCTTATTTATACCAGGAAGAATTTCAAATACAAATGTATTTTTTTTAATATGATGAGAAAGAACAAATTAAACATAAACTCTTTAAAACAGAAAAACAAGGGTGAGGCCAAAGTAAAATCAAGAATAAGCCTAAAAATGTACCATAAGGCAAATATACTGTGTGTTTTAACAAATGCATATATTAGAAGACAGATTTAAATACAGTTATAGGCCACAGTTATATTCATAAAAAGATTTTTTTGAAAGATTTTAATAGAAATTGTTTATAGTGATTTGTCCCAACGAGTTATACAGTCATCCTTTAGTATCTAAAGAGGAGAAGGACTAAGGGTTAAAGTTGAGAAATAAGAGGGTACCAGCAAAGACAAATTTAATTTTCATTTCATTTCTGTACTATTCTTAATATATGTTTATATATTTTAATTATTTAAATACAAATAAATCATAAACTACTAAAGAGACCATGACAAAAAAAAGGATTAGGTCTCTCCAAACTAACAAAATTAAGGATCAAGGGAAAGCACAGAGAATTTTATGATACTGAATACCCTTGAAGATGAAAGAATGTAATATATTTGTGCACAATGTAGAAGAGAGGAGAGAGAAAAAATAAACTGCTATTTACAATATATATCAAAATGTTGGATTTGTATTCAAAGAGGATCACCCTAGAAAAAAAGACTACTCCTAAATTCCTCCTACTTCTTGCCTTTAACCACTGGCTACTTTTAGGATTTAGGAAAGTCACATACGTCTGAGTCTCAGATTGTATGTACTTAAATAAAAGAAATGACTTTATTAGCAGTACTAAAGATCCATTTTTTAAAAACAAGTTTTAGTCATTCTCAGTAAGTAGAAAAGTAAAAGGCAAGGCACTGACGTTTTCTATAAAGCAAATTTTATTAAATTTATAGTATTTTCTTCCAACTTTTTTGATGTTCAAACGTTTTTTTCATGATACAGTGTTGACAGTTGATTACAGTTTATTATGGTACTACTTAGAAAAATTACAAACTACAAATATGTCCAACTTCCTAATTTTTAAATACATTTTATTAGTCCATAAAATCCAAAAATCTAAGAACTACCAAGTCAGAAGATATTTTTTGAGCCCAATGAAAGGTTTAAATCTCCTATTTTAATAAGAAATTGTATTTACATAAAGATAGCTATCAATTTCCCAGAAGTACAGAGATGAACAGGAACTTCAGAAATCATTAGAAGCTGGGATCGGTGGCTCAGCCTGTAATCCCGCGCCTTTGGGAGGCTGAAGTGAGTGGATTGCCTGAGCCCGCGGGTTCGAGACCCGCCTGGGCAGCGAGACCTCATCTCTACAATAAATCAAAAAATCAGCCGGGCGTGGTAGCGTATGCCTGTAGTTCCGGCTACTCGGAAGGCTGAGGTGGAAGGATCCCCGGAGCCCAGCAGGTAGAGGCTGCGGTGGCCGGGAGCGACCACTGCACTCCAGTCTGGGCGACAGAGTGAGACTCCAACTCAAAAAAAAAAAAAAAAATCATTAGAAAGTCAATGTTCGTGCCTCTAAATGTTTCAAATGAAACACACAATTAATTTATTCATCAAATACTTACTGTGTACCTACCATAATACTAATGCAAAATGCCAAGATAAAAACTTGCTATGGTCTCTGAATTAAACTCTGCTTATCAGTAAGCAAGAAAAGCCAGACTATAAATTATCAAATTTCTCACTTAGAAAGACAAGTGAATGGAAACATAAGCAATCAGAATTTCAAAGATTATGTTGGCCAAAAAAATTTAAAAACAGCCATGGGGTCTAAGTTTTAGGAGTAAAAGTTCTTTCTATAAAAAGAAATGGTAGTAAATTAGACAGAATACTTAAATCAAATTACTAAAAAAGGTTTGGCCATAAGAAATAAAAAAAAGCAATTAGAACTGGAATGTTATACTCTATATTATTCTCTTCTTTTAATTTTTTTATTTTAAAGATGTAGGGCACAATTCAGGGTTGCGGTATAAGTGTTCATTATGCAGGTACCCTTGTTGATGAGGTGTGCCCCTCCCTCCCCTAGCAGTTTCCCTCAACTGCCAATCCCCCCACTCCTGACAGTTTCCCACTACTGCCAATGCCTTTCTTATAGCATTGATAATTGTTCACAGTCTGCTTGTGAGTGAGAACATGTGATACTCAGTTCTTTGTTTCTGCAATAGATCACTCAGTATTATAGACTCTTAAGTCCATCCAAGTTGCTGCCAAGTTCATAATATTGTCCTTCTTTATGGCTGTGTAATATTCCCTCATATATATATGTACCACATTTTTTTATCCAGTCCTCTTTCGATGGACAGCATAGTTGGTTCCATGTTTTTGCTATTGTGAATAATGCTGCAAAAAACATGCGTGTGCAGGTATATTTTTCATAGAGTGATTTGAGTTCCTCCAGGTATATTCCCAGTAGGGGGATTTCAGGGTCATATGGAAGTTGATTTTTAGATCTTTTAGGAATCACCAAACTGTTTTCCACAGGGATCATACTAGTTTACACTCTCATCAACAGTGCAGAAGTGTTCTCATTTCCCGGCACCATCTCCAGCATCTGTTGTTTTTTGAGTTATTGATGATGGCCATCCAGACCAGAGTTAGGTGTGCAAAAAATTTGTCACACTAGATGCTAAACCCTATATTATTGTTTAAAATATTTCTAGCATTCAAGAAACTAAACTTATTAGTCTTATAATTAAAATAGTTATTGTTAAGAGGTCTAGAGCTTTACAACTTATTTAATAAGAAATTCTTCACAGATTTTGTATTTATAGCAATAATATTCCTCAAGGGAAAAAAATTGATTTTATATGCATAATTTGTAGGCAAAATAATGTCTCCCTACTAAAGCTGTCAAAGTCTTAATCCCCAGAACCTGTAAAGTTACACCACCCCAAAATATGTCACTTTACAATAAGAGCTGTTTTGAGCTAACGGTAATTAAGAAACACACACACACACACACACACACACACACACACCTCTGCCTTCTGCCCCTCTACCAGGAAAGGTAGGACTATTTGATTCTTAGTTAATTCTTTATCACCAGAGACAACTCTGGATCCTTAACTCTGGATCCAGAGGAAACAGCACCAGAGGAATCGGTTAAACAAACCTCACTAACCAGTCCTTTTTTCCATTAATTTTCCATCCAGATATTTGTCATCCTACAATTTGCTGCCACTAGTAGCTCAAAGTTCCTTTCCTTTGTCTTAACACCTTTCTACAAAATTATTATTCTTTGGTTAAGATAACATATCAGCCCAAGTTCCAACCACCCCTTTGAGCAACTCATCATTAAATATTCTCATGTGTATAAGCAATCCACATATTAATAAAACCTGTTTTTCTCTTATTTGTCTTCCCTCCTCCTCTAGCTTTACTAAGGTATAACTGACAAAAACTGTATATATTTATGGATTACAATTTGATGTTTTGAAATATGCACATATGTGAAATGATGAAATCAATCCAATTAACATCTGCCATCTCACATATTTAATAATTTTTTACGGTAAGCACATTTGAGATCTACTCTCAGCAATTTTTAAGAATGCATTATTATTTACTGTAGCGTATTATTTAATGCTTTATAATAGATCCAGAATTCATTCATTCTGCCTCTTGTCAGTCTTTTTTTTTGAGTTGGAGTCTCACTCTGTCGCCCAGACTGGAGTGCAGTGGCCGCTCCCGGCCACCGCAGCCTCGACCTGCTGGGCTCCGGCGATCCTTCCGCCTCAGCCTTCCAAGTAGCTGGAATTACAAGCATGCGCTACCACATCCGGCTGATTTTTTGATTTATTGTAGAGATGAGGTCTCGCTGCCCAGGCGGGTCTCGAACCCGCGGGCTCAGGCAATCCACTCACCTCAGCGTCAGTCTTAGTTTACAGTACCCCAGACAGAGAACCTAGGAGAGTAGAAGGAAAAAAAGAATTTTTTTCCTCCCCTACACATGGCAAAAGGGTCTCTGAAGATGTAACTAGTTAATTGAATGTGATTAAGGATTTTGAGATGAGAGATTATCCTGAATTATCTGTGTGGGTCCTATCTAAACATATGAGTCCTTAAAAGAGATCATCCTTCCCAAGTGTTCTCTAACAAAGAGAACAGGACCGGTGACAGTATGAGAATAATGCAACCCACAATTGTTGGCTTTGAAGAAGAAAGGAGGAGGCCACCATCCAAGAAATGCAGACGCCTCTAAGAAGGTAAAAAAGGCAAAGAAATGGATTCTCCCCTCCAGAAAAAAATGCAACCCAGCTGACACCTTGATTTTAGCCCTGTCAGCACTATATGACAAATTTGTATTGTACAAGCCATCAAATTTATGACAATTTTGTTACAACAATAGAAAACTAATAGAGTATGTGTTCTAAAAGTAACCAGTTTTATAAATTAAAATATAAATTTCAATTTACTCAGCCTAATTCTAGAAGTAATACATGTGTATAGACAAAAACACCAGACTAAGATAAACTATATTCTAGCTATAATCTGACATCTAAATATCTGTGAACTTGGGAAAAATTTCTTCACAATTTGGACCAGCTTCCTCATCTATAAAATGAAATCTCTAAAGTAACTGTTATGCAATATAATGCTAATTATAGTCAAAACTACCTCAGATTCAAGAAAACTCAAATAAACAGAATACAGAAACAGTTAATTCAAGATTACGTTAATGTTATGTTAATGAGAATAACATTACATAATTCCATTTATGGAATGAATTCTATTCTGAATGATACAAGCAATTAAAATTAAAATAAGAGTGACTTAAAATGTGTAACAAAGCCCTTAACAGTAGGATCAAATATCAAGACTAAGAATATTTTAAAGACTTTTTAAAAGAAAATCTATGATATAAGAAACATGGGCCTAATGAGTATAATTATCTAAGGTACAAACAGTAAAATCAGATCATTTTTCACTTTCTGACATCTTGTCTCTTCATTGTTCAGATTAGAGAATTTCACAGAAAAATTGTTTTTGATCTTCAGAAACAACTGTTGTCTTCTTTGTGCATTTTCTTCACTATATTTCAGCAAATTTTGTACAAAAGATCAGTTATAACAAGGTTTTGTTTTGTTTTAGTTGATGTCTCATTCCGTCACCCAGGCTGGAGTACAGTGGTACACTCACCGCCACCCCAGCGTCAACCTTCTGGGCTCAGGTGATCCTTCCACCTCAACCTTCCAAGTAGTTGGAACTACAGGTGCACCCTACCACTCCCAGCTAATTTTGCTTTTTGATTTATTGTAGTCATGAGGTCTCACCAAGTTGCCTGGGCTGTTCTTGAACCCATGGGTTCAAGCAATCCCCTCACCTCAGCCTCCCAAAGTGCTGGGATTACAGGCTTGAGCCACCATGCCCAGCCTATAACAAGGTATTTATGCCATTTCTGAAAATAAATTCTGAATGGGAGCATATACTACCATGATGTCATAGTTCCTTAGGAAGCTATAAACCATCAGTATCTTATAAGAGTACAGTGAAGTTTACTAGCACACTGTGGTACAAGATTAACAACTCAACTGGAGACTCATTCCACTTTGGTTCAAGAGTTTTTGTTTGGGGAAAGAAATTTTCTCAGGTTTTTAAAGAGAAAATATTTTTATTGAGAAGGTTTTCAATAATTTTTCAAACGATTTACTGACCTATTCCTAAAATAATGATTATCTACTTAAGTTTGTCAAATGTCATCTCAAGTGAATAGTAATCAGCACAGGATTATAAATTCCAGTCAATTCAAAGAAATATTCTCAAACAAAAATGAGAATCAAGGACAAGAAGATTATAACAATTTAGAAATCTATAACTACCAGATGATACTAATAACTCACATAAGTGGAAAATAACCCACAGTTTTAAGGAATTTATTCCATGCATAATTCTGAAGTAGGGCACACTTTCAAAAGTCAAGGTGATTTTGGATGACAGCTTTGTTTAACCCCACTTAAATCACAAAATTCAGTGGGTTCTGAAGGGAAAATATAGACAATTTGACAGTGTGCCCTCATCTATCTTTCTTGTAATTTAATACTTTGGTCTTATTCATGAGAAAACATGAAGACTCTGAGAAAAAAAATTATATATACTACCTTTAATAACAAGTAATATGTCCCACTTTACAATCTAATGCAAAAAAGAGAGTACAGTATTTCCCTTAAAATCATCATAATTCTGCCAATACAACTGAAAAATCCCTAAAGATGTTATTCCTAAAGATGACTCACATAAGCATTCTAAGTACAAAATGTCTCAGTCACTCTTCACTTAAATTAGTAATAACTAGTCTTTTATTTTAATTACAAGTTCCTTTGTATTAAACCATCATTTTATAATTACATTCTCAACAAAGTTTTGAAAACACTTTAACATCTTAGCACTCATTAAATATGATCAATTTATTTTTTAAATTATGACAACTGCCATGAAGGAGGCAACACCAATTTAAATCATAACAAAATCAAACATATGTCGGTATAAAGCACTTCTGAAAATCCTCAATTAATTCAATGATAAATGTTCAAGATATTTAATATAAAACTATATAAGTAGACTTTTAAAACTAGCTTTTAAATGCAGGTATATATAATTACAGGACTAAGAGTTTTGTTTCTATTGCTTATACTAGTTTTTCAAAATTTGTTGATCTGAATATAAACAGTCTCATTTCATTTTATAGATTGGCATGTATACTCAAAAAGAAATACTAGCAGAATTATTTAGATAATCCTAATTATTCACTCCATTTTCATTCCCATGGTTTTTACAATTCCTTTAAGAAAGAAATACTGGCTTCAAGAATATTCTGCCTAGAACTTCCATCAAGATGGTATAGTGAGTTCATACTTACACATTCACCCCACCAGTTCCAAACACTGATGGTAATGACAAACAAAAAGAAAAGAAAAAAAGATTATATATATGTATGTGTGGATGTATATATATGTATGTATACACACACACACACACATATAAGCTAGGATTAAAAAACAATATGCCAGGCTCGGTGGCTCAGCCTGTAATACCAGCACTTTGGGAGGCTGAGGCAAGAGGATTGCCTGAGCCTGCGGGTTCAAGACCCACCTGGGCAACTTTACGAGCCCTCGTCTCTACAATAAATCAAAAATTAGCTGGGCATGGTAGCACGTGCCTGTAGTTCCAGCTACTTGGAAGGCTGAGGCGGAAGGATCGCTGGAGCCCACAGGTTGAGGCTGCAGTGGCCAGGAGCGTCCCACTGCCCTCCAGCCTGGGTGACAGAGTGAGACTCCAACTCAAAAAAACAAACAAAAACGATAAAAGGCAGGGTACAGTGACTCATACCTGTAATCCCAGTACTTTGGAAGGCTGAGGCAGGCAAATCACTTGAGCCCAGGATTTTGAGACCAGCCAGGACAATGTAGCCAAAACCCAGGTTTAAAATAACTTTTTTTTAAATTAGCCAGATGTGATAGTTCACACATGTAGTCCCAGCTACTAGGACGGCTGAGGCAGGAGGATTCCTTGAGCCCAGGAGTTTGAGGCTTCAGTGAGCTATGTTTGCTGCACTCCCGCTTGGGAAACAGAGTAAGACCCTGTCTCAAAACAAAACAATAAAAAAATCCAATTAAAAATGGGCAAAAGAGTTAAAACAGAAACTTCAAACAGGATATATGGATGGCAAATAAACATATGGAAAGATGTTTAACATCATTAGCCAAAAAAGAAATGCAAATCACAAGATATCAGTACATCAGAATAACTAAATTCAAAAATACTGACACTACAAGTGCTAGCAAAAATGCAGAGCAATGAGAATGCTCACATGTTGTTTACAGGAACACAAAATGGCACAGTCATTTGTGATAACAATTTGGCAGTTTCTTAAAAAGTTAAACACACACTTACCATAGGGTCAAGCCATCCCACTCCTAGGCATTTATCCCAGAGAAACGAAAATGCATATTCACACAAAGACCTATACATGACTATTTATAGTAGCTTTATTAAAAATCTCAAAAAAAAAAAAAGCAAAGCACCCAAATGTCCTTCAACTGGTAAATGGATAGACAAACTACAGTACATCCATACAACAAAATACTATTCAAAAATAAGAAGGAATGAACTACCAATGAATGCAACAACTAAAATGAATTTCAAAGACATTACATTAAATGAAACAAAAAGTGTACAATTCCATTGATACGACTGACATTCTTGGAAAGATAAAACTATAGTGACAAAGAATACATCAGTGGTTGCTAGAGATCATGGGTAGGCAGAGGGTGTGACTGCAGAGATAATACAAGAGAGATTTTGGGGGATGATGAAATTTTTCTGTATCCTGATAATGGTCATGGGCACCAGAACCTATCTATATGTTAAAATTCATTGAACTGTACCCCAAAAAAAGTCAATTTTGCGCAACACTAATTTAAAAAAATAAAAATCTACATATATACACATATAAATAATACATTATTTATACACACATATATATATTCTTCCCCTACTCCCAACCTGTGGGCCAGAAACAAAATAAGAACGGGAAGTGGTAAACAGAGCTAAAGCCACAAATCTGTTGAGTTTCTTTGTGCAGAACAAGCAGAGGTAGATAACCAGTCAATTCTTATAGAGAAATAGGAACTAAAGCTCTCAACAACTCTAACCTCTGGAAAGAAGGCTTATGGGATAATTTTGGACTCCTTTCTGTAATTTCTTTTTTTTTTTTTGAGTTGGAGTCTCACTCTGTCACCCAGACTGGAGTGCAGTGGCCGCTTCCGGCCACCACAGCCTCAACCTGCTGGGCTCCGGTGATCCTTCCACCTCAGCCTTCCAAGTAGCCGGAATTACAGGCACACACTACCACGCCCGGCTGATTTTTTGTAGAGATGAGGTCTCACTGCCCAGGCGGGTCTCGAACCCGCGGGCTCAGGCAATCCACTCACCTCAGCCTCCCAAAGGCACGGGATTACAGGCTGAGCCACCAAGCCCGGCTTCTGTAATTTCTTTAGAGCCAAACCACTACTGGGGCTATGGCTCTAAAGAAATTGCAGAAAGGAGTCCAAAAACCCGTAAAGATATTCCCTCAAGTTGCTAACTTACTTCTAAGCTGCACACGCAAGGGCAAAACTACAAGAATGCCCAGAGAAAATGGAAGCCAGGAAGCTGAAGATCTGAGCAGAGATCTCAGTAGTGAAACAGTATTGAGAAGACTGTAATTTAAGCCCTGTCAAGTGAAACAGATCTTGATTAAAAGCACACAGCGCTTTAAGTTAAACACCTCAAGCCAGGGGTGGTGGCTCACACCTATAATCCCAGCTCTTTGAGGTACCACTGTGTTATAAATGCCTACAATATTCAGTACAGTAACATTCTATATAGGTTTGTGGCCTAAGAGCAATAGGCTATACCATATAGCCTAGGTAGGTTATTCTTGTTTTTGTTTTTTGAGTCAGGGTCTCTCTCTGTTACCCAGGTTAGAATACAATCACGGCTCACAGTCTCCAACTCCTAGGTTCAAGTGATCCTCCAGCATCACATTCCCAAGCAGCTGGGACTCTAGGTATGCACCACCACACCCAGCTTCTTAGCAGAGGCGAGGCTCTATGGTTTCAAATTCCTGGGCTCACTTCTGATTCTCAAAGTGCTGGGATTATAGATGTGAGCCACCATGCCCAGCCAGCCTAAGCGTAGTTGGCTATACCAACTACATTTGTGTAAGTACACTCTATGATGTTCATACAATGAAATCACCAAACGATGTACTTCTTTTATAATATATTCCCAGAGTTAAGCAATGCATGGCTGTACATGAAACACTTAAATATTAAATAATACAAGGTTGAAGGTGACTAAATACCAAAATTAATAAAATCTTTGCTCATTGAAGTGGGCATAAGAGACTCATAGTAATTGTATTTACTCATCACATAAAAATGCTTTAGTTGTTACCTGTTCATCAAAAGATATATCCATCTAAAGAGATTGAGGAGAAATCCCAAATACTAAGATAAACCCAAAGTTTAGGGATAACAGCTTTATTTCAGGGGATTTTTTTTTGGGGGGGGTCATATCCCAGAATTTTACAATGATAATATATTTGGTAATACAGATAGTATAAAAAAAAAATCCACTCTTTCAAAAGAGGAGAGGCAGCCTATAATAGAATACATTAACTCATTCAACAAATATTTATTAAACACCTACCATATACTACACATTGTGATAGACACTAAAGAGATAGAGTGATAAACACTATAGACCTCTGCAAAATATTCACTTCATTCCCCTGTTGATAAGCATTTATGGATCTTGTGTCAATACAGGAAGGAAATAAAATTATTACTCAGTAATATTATAGAACCTAATGCAATTTAAGCAAATATGTGTACACAAGTAAATGTATATGTTTTATATTTACATATGTATGATACAATATACGATATGTGTAATATATCATCCTATGTAATGTACCATATGTTCAGAATCTGCTATAGAGATTTCTTTCTGTGACACAATAAGGAAACATTAAGAGCTTATGCTACCATTTTCTTTTATTTTGGAGTTTTGTTTTTAAACTAGTGACTTGCTTATCCTGCAAATTGTTAATTTTATTCAGATTCACAAACTCCATTTTTTCTTGTATTTGCCTCTGGTAACATTTTCCCAGGGATTTGGCACAATTATATAGGCATACCTTGGAGATATTGAGGGTTAAGTTCCAAGTGACAGTAAAGCATATCTCATGAAATTTTTGCTTTCCTAGTGCATATAAAAGTTTATTTATACTATACTGCACTCTATTAAGTATGCAATAGCATGATGTTTAAAAACACAATGTACATACCTTGACTAAAATGTTTTATTACTAAAAAGTGCTAACAATAATCTGAACATTCAGTGAGTTGTAATTTTTTGCTGATGGAGGATCTTGTCTCTATGCTGATGGCTGCTAACTAATTGTCTCTATGCTGATGGCTGCTAACTAATTGCTAAAGGTTAGAGTGGCTATGGCAATTGCTTAAAATAAGACAGCAATTAAGTTTGCTGCATTGACTGACTCTTCCTTTCACAAAAGATTTCTCCATAGCATGCAATGCTGTTTGATAGCACTTTATCCACAGTGGAACTTATCTCAAAATTGGAGTCAATTCTCTCAAACACTGCTGTTGCTTTATCAACTAAGCTTATGTAATAGTCTAAATCCTTTATTGTCATTTCATAGCATCTTCACCAGAAGTAGATTCCATCTCCAGAAACTACTTTCTTTGCTCATCCATAAGAAGCAACTCCTCATGTGTAAAAGTTTTGTCATGAGATTGCAGCAATATAGTTGCATCCTTAAGCTCCACTTCTAATTCTAGTTCTCTTGTTCTTTCCACATCTGCAGCTACTTCCTCACTGAAGTCTTGAACCCCTCAAAATCATCCATGAGGGTTGGAATCAACTTCTTCCAAATGTCTATTAATGTTGACATTTTGACATGCTCCCGTGAAACATGAATGTTCTGAATGGTATCAAGAATAATGAATCCTTTCCAGTTTTCAATTTACTTTGCCCAGATCCATCAGAGGAATCACCACCTCTGGCAGCTGTAGTCCTACAAAATATATTTCTTAAATAAAAATTGAAAGTCAAAATTACTCCTTGATTAATGGGTTGCAGAATGGATGTTGTGTTAGTAGGCATGAAAACAGCATTAATCTCCTTACACATCTCCATCAGAACTCTTGGGTGACTAGATACTGTTCAATGAGCAATAATGTTTTGAAAGGAAATCTTTGTCTAAACAGTATTTCTCAACAGGAAGCTTAAAATATTTAGTAAACCATACTATAAACAGATATGCTCTCATTCAGGCTTAAAGGTACTAGGATTTTCAGAATGAAAAATGAACACCTGTTTCAACTTTAAGTCGCTACCTACCATTAACCTCTAACAAGAAACTCCGCCTATTCTCTGTAGCTTTTTTCCCTCTCTTGCTCCGAAAGTCCTAGATGGCATCTTCTTCTTTTTTTTTTTTTTAAGATTAGAAAATATAGCTTATTTAAAAACTAAATTAGAAAGAGAAAGAGAGAGAGGAAATTCACCTCCCCAAGGTAGGGGAAGGGGCCAAAGCTTAAGAAAGCATGGTCAACATCTTCTTTTAATATAAGGCAGTTTTAGCCGGGCTCGATGGTTCAGCCTGTAATCCCGCGCTTTGGGAGGCTGAGGTGAGTGAATTGCCTGAGCCCGCGGGTTCGAGACTCGCCTGGGAAACTTGGCGAGCCCTCATCTCTACAATAAATCAAAAAATTAGCCAGGCGTGGTAGCGTGCGCCTGTAGCTCCAGCTACTTGGAAGGCAGAGGCAGAAGGATCTCCGGAGCCCAGCAGGTCGAGGCTGCGATGTCCAGGAGCGGCCACTGCACTCCAGTCTGAGTTACAGAGTGAGACTCCAACTCAAAAAAAAGAAAAAAAAGAAAAAATATAAGGCAGTTTCATCTACATTGAAAATCTGTCATTTAGTGTAGCCACCTTCATCAGTGATCTTAGCTAGATCCTTCTAGTTAGCTTGCTGCAGCTTCTACATCAACACTTGCCGCTTCACCTTGCACTACTATGTTATGGAGATGGTTTTTTCTTATACCTCATGAACCAATCTCTGCTAGCTTCAGTCTTTTCTTCTACAATTTCCTCACCTCATTCAGCCTTCAGAGAGTTAAGGCATTACTGTGGATTAAGCTTTGGCTTAAGGAAATATTGTGGCTGGTGGGGGGTGGGGAGGTGGAGAGAAAGAGAAAGAGAGAAAGAGAGAGAGAGAGAGAGAGAGAGAGAGAGGAAGGAGTAGGAGAATGACTGATCACACAAATTTATCAATTACGTTCACTATATTATATGGACATGGTACATGGCTTCCCAAAACAATTACAATAGTAATGTTAAAGGTCACTGATCATAGATCATTATAACAGATATAATGACGAAAAAATTTGAAATATTGGGAGAATTACCAAAATGTGACACAACATGAAGTTAGCATGCCCTGCTGATAAAAATCATACCGACAAATTTGCTTGACACAAGGTTACCACAAACCTTTAATTTGTATTTAAAAAGTAGGGAAGGAGTAGCTTAGTGCAGTGGCTCATGCCTTTAATCATGTACTTTGGGAGGCCAAGGCAGGCAGATTGCTTGAGCCCAGGAGTTCAAGACCAGCATGGACAACACAGTGAGACCTCATCTCCACAAAAAATCAAAAAATTAGCCAGGCGTGGTGGCACCTGCTGAGGTAGAAGGACAGCCTGAGCCCATGAAGTTGAGGGTACCATAAGCTGAGATAGTCGTGATCATGCCACTGCACTCCAGCCTGTGTATGCCTGTATTCGGGCCTGCCACTCTACTATGGAGTAATAACTCCAACAACACAACATTTTATAGCACTTTGACATTCACTCTTTCATTTCAGTCTTATAACCATCATCCTGTGAAAGTCACAGAATGAAAGGTTATCAGGATCAGGGAAAGGTTATGGGGATCAGAGAAAGAACGTGACCTACAGCATGCAGAGCCAGTACGTGAACCCAGGATAAATGCCTCAGAACACTGTTTTTTGTGTTATTCCCCACTGTTTTCATGTCTTATTAGAATGAACAGGAAATTAGTTATCAAGAACTGAGTTGAAGCACAGACTCTGATACTTATTTTTTGACCTTGTACAGGATATATAACCAGATATATATATCTGAACCTCAGTTTCTCCATTTGCAATACTGGTATAACACAGGGTTTTGTAAGAATAAAACAACAGCAAAAATGCTTTATAAAACCTGAGGGGCTATACCTTTTTCAATATCTTGTTCTTGCCAAAACTGGTATATTTTATCCCCTTGGTTCATGCAACATAAGACAATATCACATTTTACTCATCACTCTGAACTAAACCCTAGTTGTCAAACTCTTTTGCTTCATTTAATCCACAGAAGAGACCTTCTATGTTTGGAAAGATGATTCCACTGAACAGGGGGAAAACAGTCATTCAAAAATTTGTTGAACATCTACTACATGCCAGGAACTGTGAGCCAGAAAATAATATATGGAGAGAAAAAAGAAACTTACTAAAATGAGAGAAAGACTATTAAAAATAGAAGTCCAACCAACTCTTTACCCATTTACAAGAAGCTGAATTTTGCTTTGTTTTGTTCTCTTCCTCCTTAATTTGAACTCTTCCCTCTTCCTCTGCTGGGTAGAGGAAGAGAGTAAAAAGAATGAGAGAGAGCTGAGTTCATTTGCAAAGGCCACACCAAGGAAAATGGGATGAAATAAGGTATCTGGAAATATATAGCACTTCAAACACTTCCAGATATCTCAAGTAACTAAGAAACACAGGAAGAGGAAAAGCAAAATAACTGAGCATGTACAAAATGTCAATTATTGTTTAAGGTTCATACAAGTACATGATCACATTTAATAGCTATACAATCTTGAAAGGTAAGCATTCTTCCACTCAATGAATACTCACAGAGCACCTATTATGTGCTAGGTTCTGTTTTAGGTACTTGAAATACATCAGTAAACAAAATTAGTAAATGAAGATTGCTGCCTTTGTGGAGCTTATTCTAACAAGAGGGGAAAGACTAATTTTAACACAATACATAAATTAAGAATTATCTTAGCCAGGCATGGTGGCTCAAGCCTGAATTTTGGGAGGCCGAGATGAGGGGCTTGCCTGAGCCCATGGGTTTGAGAACAGCCTGGGCAACTTGGCTAGACCTCACCTCTACAATAAATAAAAAAATTAGCCGGGCATGGTAGCGCACGCCTGTAATTCCAGCTACTTGGAAGGCTGAGGTGGAAGGATCGCTGAAGCCCCAGCAGGTCAAGGCTGCAGTGTCCGGGAGCGGCCACTGCACTCCAGTCTGGGCGACAGAGTGAGACTCCAACTAAAAAAAAACAAACAAAAAAAAAAATTAGCTGGGTGTGGTAGCACACGCCTGTAGTTCCAGCTACTTGGAAGGCTGAGGTGGAAGGATCACCTGTGCCCAGCAGGTCGACGCTGGGGTAGCCATGAACGTGCCACTGCACTCCAGCCTGGGTGACACAGTGAGACTCCAACTCAAAAATAAAAAATTTTTAAAAATTAAAATAAAGAAGAATTACCTTGAACAGCAATAAATGCTATAGGAAAGAAACAGAACAGGTAAAGGGAAACAGGAATATACAGGGGAGGGGTATATGTGAAAATGAGAAGAGACAAATTTTAATTACAGTAGTTTGAGAAGGTGACATTTGAGGAACTTGTCATGTGGTTCCTGGGGAAAGGGTACTCTAGGCAGAGAGAATCATCAGTGCAACATCCTAAGGTGAAAGCTCATCTACAAGTACCAGGAACAGCAATGAGGTCAGTGTGGCTAAAGTGGAAAGAATGAGGGAGAGAATAAAAGGAGAAAGATAACAGAAAGAAAGCTATAAGGGGTCAGTTCTTATAGGCCCTTTTAGGCCAAAAGCTTTTACACTGAGTGAAATCAAGAGCCACTGGAGAGTTCTGAGAAAAGAAGTGGAATATTTTACTTACTTTTTGAAAGGCTCACTCAGGCCACTGTGTTGAGAAAAGACTTCAAAAGGATGTGTACAAGGGTAACTGAAAGACAAGTTAGGAGGTCACTACTGAAATCCAGGTAAGAGATAATGGTGGTTTGGACCAGGGTAGCAGCAGTGAAAGTGTTGGGAAACTAACATATTTGGGATATGCTTTCATGTTTTGAAGGTAGGGCTTGACAAGATTTTGATGACAAATTGGTTGTGGGAATAAGCAAGAGAAGAATCCAGGATAGCTCCAACTAGAAAAATGGAGCAGCCATTTACTAAGCTGACAAATACTTTGGGAAGAGCAAGTTTTAGGCATGGAATCAGTACTGGGAATACACTAATTATGTCAATCAGACAACCAAATGGCAATGTCAAGTAGTTATATAGACGTGCATGTGTGTGTTAATTCAGGAGAGGACTATAAACAGGTATATGTCAGCATATAGTTGGTGTTTAAAGTTATGATTATCAAGGGAATTAGTGTAGAAAGAGAACTAAAGACAAATATTTAGGCCTTTAAGAGACTTGGGAGAGGAAGAGGATAAATTATACAGGAATAAAGATTTTTTAAAAGTATAACATCAGCCGGGTTCGGTGGCTCAGCCTGTAATCCCGCGCCTTTGGGAGGCCGAGGTGAGTGGATTGCCTGAGCCCGCGCGTTCGAGACCCGCCTGGGCAGCGAGACCTCATCTCTACAATAAATCAAAAATCAGCCGGGCGTGGTAGCGCATGCCTGTAATTCCGGCTACTTGGAAGGCTGAGGCGGAAGGATCGCCGGAGCCCAGCAGGTCGAGGCTGCGGTGGCCAAGAGCGGCCACTGCACTCCAGTCTGGGCGACAGAGTGAGACTCCAACTCAAAAAAAAAAAAAAAAAAAAAGGTATAACATCCTAGAGGCTAAATGAAGAAGGTCTTTGTAAAAAGGAATGAACTACATCAAATGCTGTTGTTAAGTCAAGAGAGATAATGAATATTGAAAAATTAACTTGAGATTTGCGATATTAAAGTCATTGGTGATCTTATCAAGAATAGTTTCAATTCATCGACAACGGCAAAAGCTTAAATGTACTAGACTGAGGAGAAAACAAGTAGAAAGGAATTGGAGACAGACAGTGAGCATGGACAACGCTTTCAAGGAGTTTGTTGCAACTGAGGAGCAAATAAACAGTATTATCTGGTAAAAGAAGTAGAGTCAAGTAAAAGATAGTTTAAAGATAGAAATAATAGTAGGTTTGTCTTCTTAAGGCAGCAATACAGTATAAGAAAACTTCATGACAAAGAAGTAAGAATGGAGAATTGCTGAAGCAAAGTCCTTAAGCAGGCATAAGGAAATAGATTCTAATGCACAAATGGAGGGATTGGCTTTAGAAAGGTAGAAAATAATGGGTGAAAAGACAATATATGGATGGAGATGCTGGTAAGGAGGGTGGGTATGGTAAAAGTCTCTGCAAGTTCTGTTCTGATTGCTTCAATTTCCTGAGTTAGATAGGAAGTAAAATCATCAGCTGAAAGATTGGGGATAAGATGTTGGAAGGTCTGACGAGAGAAAACATGAAATAAGTCACCAAGAAAACAGAAGACTAAATGATCTAGGACAGTATCATATAAATGCCAGATAGTATTAAGGACTCACTTAATACCTGATATTTGTGACTATGAATTTAATTAACATTAATAATGATTCTGCATTTTCCTCTAGACATATACTGCTGTATAGGTACAGACTTAGAGTGAGAAAGGGTTGAATTATATTTTTTCCAAGTAAATATGACTAAGTGAGAGTAAGACAAGAAAGTTGAGGTTATATATAAGAGAGTTGAGGTTATATGTGAGAGAGTTGAGGATGCAGGTCATAGATAATGAAATATCACAAAATTTAAGTTGGTAAAAGAGAAAGCAATGATTCAAGGGACAGAGGAACAATTAAAAAATGGTAGGATCAAAAAGCTAATTATTATTACTATTTCATAAACAAGACTTAAGTAAGTTGCCCAAATCACACAGCTTTTGAGTGACACAACTGGAAAAGAATCTGAATCTAAATGTGCCTCATCAAGTCATTCAGTCCAGGGTACTGAAGCACCAAGTTGCCTTGCAAATTTCATTTTCATTGGCATACCAAACTCCAAAAGGATAATCCTAAATCAAAACTATTAGTTAGCTGGGTTCGGTGGCTCAGCCTGTAATCCTGCGCCTTTGGGAGGCTGAGGTGAGTGGTTGCCTGAGCCCACGGGTTCGAGACTCCCCTGGGCAGCGAGACCTCATCTCTACAATAAATCAAAAAAATCAGCCGGGCGTGGTAGCACATGCCTGTAATTCCCGCTACTTGGAAGGCTGAGGCGGAAGGATCGCCAGAGCCCAGCAGGTCGAGGCTGCGGTGGCCGGGAGTGGCCACTGCACTTCAATCTGGGCGACAGAGTGAGACTCCAACTCAAAAAAATAAATAAACTACTTTAGTTAGACAATTTTTCCCAGACCATTTTCACCTCTCTCTCCCTCGATGTCTCAATGCCCTGAGCCTTTCAGTGTCTAAACTCCCAAGTGATCTTGAGTCTTACCCCAACCCCAGTATGTACAAAATCACTTTCACTTTTCCCTGCAAATAGACCTCCCTCAGGAAAAATGTAAACCACTAAGAGTTGCTCTGAATAGAAAAATATATCTACATATAAAGAACTAAACAAACAAACTCCTTCAGATGTATTTTCATTCTAACAGGGAGTCTAGTTAACCCACTTTAATTTCTACTGTGTAATAGGTAGAAATAATTGACCTAAATCAACAACTTTTTGTTCTTGGCTTTTATTTCTAGTATGCTCTTCCTTAACAAAACTATCCTTTACAAAATCTCAGAGTTCTGATTTTTATCTCCTCTCAGAGAATGAGAAAGTGATGACACTAACATGTCGTGGATCAGACCAAAATCTGTTAAAGATATTTTATATTTAGAACTGCAAATTGAACATTATAGTAAGTCTGAGACTATTGGAGGAGTATGAACTAAGCGTTGCCAGTTTTAGGGTTCTACTGTTCTTATAAAGGTTTTTTTATTCATAATTTATGTCAAGATTATCCTTTTTAAGAAAATAATCAGGTTAGCACAATAAGGTTTCAATCCTGAACATACACCAAAGTATTATCACTGATCATAGAAGGCAGAAAGTAGAATTCTACTATAAACACTATATATCTCTGTATTTATTTTCAATAAGCATGTGAGGTAGATTTTATTACAATCTGCAATTATTTACTCTACCTTCCTTCAAAAAGATAATCATCTCCACCTGTTCCTACATAACTGACAGTACTTCTATAGGAATAAATAAACATCCTTGCCCCATTGACTCTGGCCTTGGTCACTGATTTGCTTCGGCCAACATCATATAAACAAACATCCAAGCAGAAGTTTTAAGAGCCACTATGTATTTCTGCCAAATCTCTTTCTTTTTTTCCTCCTCTGTTACAAGAACAGCATGGCCCAAATAGGAGTCATTCTCCAGCCTGGATCTCAGAACTAAAAAATATGTAGAGCAAGAGCAGAGCCACTGCCAATCTTCAGCCAACATATAAAAAGAGCAAAAAAATAAATGACTGTTGTTGTAAGCCACTAAAACACTGAGGTCATTTACTATGCAGTATAACTTAGCAAAAATTAATGCAGTGTATATTACTTTTATCAGGAAAAAACAGATTTCACTGCTTCTACCTTTAAGGACAGCAATTATTACAACAACAATTAGAAAAAATGAATTGCAATCACATTTTTAAGACATCAGAGTGCTTATGAAAGAACAAGAAATAAGCCGGGCTTAGTGGCTCAGCCTGTAATCCAGCGCCTTTGGGAGGCTGAGGTGAGTGGATTGCCTGAGCCCGTGGGTTCGAGACCCGCCTGGGCAGCGAGACTTCATCTCTACAATAAATCAAAAAATGAGCCGGGCGTGGCAGCGCATGCCTGTAATTCCGGCTACTTGGAAGGCTGAGGCGGAAGGATCGCCGGAACCCAGCAGGTCGAGGCTGCGGTGGCCGGAAGCAGCCACTGCACTCCAGTCTAGGTGACAGAGTGAGACTCCAACTCAAAAAAAAAAAAAAAAAAGAACAATAAGTAGATGAATTAAAATTCCTAGGTGAGTTAATAATCACTTACCATTTTCTTTCTTATGAACACTTAAAAATTCTGGGCAGAGATCAAGAATTGAGATTGACCCAGGCAGAAGGATTCTATTAGTGAATGTAGAAAGCAGCTGAGTCTAAAACTAGAAAAAACTAGAAAGCCCAAATGCAAGGCTAAAACACATGCTGAATTCTAAGTGATAGAAGAGACCGGGGGACAAAGCTGGAATGGCAAAGTTAAACCTCCCTCATGAGTCACACAGTGCTTAAGAGAAAAAGTCCTGCTAGAAAAGAGAGACTAACCATGAACAACACATGACAGGTCTCCAACATTTGCCTGAATTTAAAGCAGCGTGAAACAAGAGATCAAAGAGTTAATCTCAAAATCTCCAAATGCAGAAATCAATCTCCTGCTGTCTTTCAGGACTGTGGAGAAGAAACCAGACAGTCTTTCAACCAAAAACTTTCATAGGTCAAGAGAGACAAACTAGAGTAGACTAAATCCTACTAAAACTGCAATCTAAACAGACCCTAATAAAATCTAGCTCAATTCTCAATTAAACTGAGGTAGCAACACCTCACCCAACTGGCCTAACAATTGAAAAGGGGAACTATCTTGATAGAAGATATGTTCAGCCTCTACACAATTAAATTATATACAAGTTTCAATATATAATTTAAAATTGCATTATGTGACAATATAAGAAAATAGGAACTGAAATCAAGACAAAAAGTAGAAAATAGAAGTAAAGTCAGAGATGCAGTGCAGTTAGGAGACAAGGACATTAAAACAGCAATTAGTAAAATGCTAATAAAAGGGAGAAAAAATGGACAAAATGTATGGAAGGATGATTAACAAAAAAGAAATCTGTCAAAAAAGAATCAACTTCCTAGAACAGAAAATATAAGATATTAAAATTAAACTTATTGGATGGATTTAATATTAGGCTAGCAAGTAAGCTTTAAAAAAAGTCAGTAGAAAATACTCAGCTGAACCACAGAAAGAGAAGAGAACAAGCACAGGAAACATGTGGGACACAATCAAAACTTCTAACACAGTTGAGTAAAGAAGAGAGAAACTGGGGTAGAAGCAAAATTTAAAGATATAAATTGCAAAAATTTAAAGATATAAATTGCAAAAATACAAATTTAAAGATATAAATTGCAAAAATACAAATTTTTCAAAGACGATTTTTAAAAAACCCAACAAACTCCATACAGAATGCAAAACAAAAACAAAAAAACATACACACCCAGACATCACACAAACTATTATAAACTGAAAATAAAAAAAAATCTTTAAAAAAGCCAAAAAAGACACACTCCTTTAAAAGAACAACAGTAAGACTTACGACTAACTATTCAACAGAAATTATGGCAGTAACAAAACAAAGAAATTAAATATTTGAAGTGCTATAAGAATAAAAGATGCCTGCCCAGAATTCTGTACCAGTACGTTTTTCCCTCAAAAAGAAAGTCAAAGACATTTGCAGACAGACAAAAGGTGAAAAATCTGACTCCAGCAGACTGGCACTATAAGAAATATTAAAGGAATTTCTTTAGGTTAAAGGAAAATCATCCTACATGGGAGTAAAGAGCTGCAAAAATGAATGGTGAGCACTAGAAAGGGTATATATGTGGATAAACATAAAAGAAAATTGATAGTTTACAAAAAATTATGGGGTTCAAATCATATACTTTGATAAAATGAATTTTTTAAAAATAGCACAAAGGGCAAGAAGGAATAAATGAAGTTAAACTATCCTAGGTTTTGTATTGTTAGCAAAATGGTAAAAGTATTAATTTAAGATACACTAATAAATCAGTGAAATCTATTAAAAAATTATAATTATAGAAAAATATATAACTGAAAAACTAATAAGCAAAAATGAAATTCAGAAAACTTGACAAATAAAAATAGACACAAGAAAGGAAGAACTTTAAAGCCCAAAGAACAGGTGGGAAAGACAGAAAAGAAATAGTAAGATGGTAATTTATATCCAACCATATCAGTAATTACATTAAATGTAAAGAGAAAAAACATTACAATCAAAGCACAAAAATTGTTAAACTAGATAAAACATGACACAACTATATGTCATTTACAGGATATATACCCTAAATAAAGAATACAGATTGGCTAAAAAGAAAAAGAAAAAATTATGCCAAAGAAATACTGATGAAAAGAAAGAATGACTATTTTAACAGAAGTTAAAGGTACAGTTCAGGGCAAGAAATACTACTAGAGACAAAGGTTATTCATAATGGCAAAAAGGTCAGTTTAAAGAACAGGAAAAAAATTATTTGAAGATTTGAACACATGATTAACCAATTTCACCTTACTGACCCAGAACTAACACCAACAACCACAGAATACTTTTTCAAGTACAGTAAGTACCCTACATACAAATGAGTTCTAAAAGCGCATTTGTGGCCAGGCACAGTGGCTCAAACCTGTAATCCCAGCACTTTAGAAGGCCGAGGTGAGGGGAATGCCTGAGCCCATGGATTCAAGAACAGCCTGGACAACTTGGCAAGACCTCATCTCTACAATGAAAATAAAAATAAAAAGAGCTCACTTGTAAGTCTAATTTGTTCATAAATCCAAAAAAGTTAGCCTAGGTACCCAATACAATTGGCTACACAGTACTAATAGAAATAATACTTTTCACACAAAAAAAACATAAAAACAAATACACAGTACTGTATATCAAAGTACACATAAGCACAACCACTTTAGAGGGCACATGCACATGACAATGTACGCCAGACACATGAACTAACTTAAGTGACTGGACATGCAAAAGCACACCTTTGAAAATTCAAAACTTGAAGGTTCATGTGTAGGGGACTTACTGTACACACAAAATGTATCAATTTGACAAAAACTCTTTCAGAGAATAAAAGAGAGAGAGAAGACTTCCCAATTCTTTTCATGAGGACAACATACATTGATACCAAATCCTGACAAAAAAAATATTACAAGAAAGGAAAATTGCCGGGCTCGGTGACTCAGCCTGTAATCCCAGCCTTTGGGAGGCTGACGTGAGTGGATTGCCTGAACCCACGGGTTCAAGACCCGCCTGGGCAACTTGGCGAGACCTCATCTCTACAATAAATAAAAAAAATAATCAGCCGGGCATGGTAGCGCGTGCCTGTAATTCCGGCTACTCAGAAGGCTGAGGAGGAAGGATCCCCGGAGCCCAGTGGGTCAAGGCTGCGATGGCCGGGAGCGGCCACTGCACTCCAGTCTGGGTGACAGAGTGAGACTCCAACTCAAAAAAAAAGAAAGGAAAATTAGAGGCCAATGTCTCTCATGAGTAGATGTAAAAATACTAAACACGATATTAACAAACTGAACTCAATGGTACATAAAAGGAATCATGACAAAGTACAGTTTACCCTAGAGTGCAAGATTGGGTTAACATCTGAAAATCAATCAGTGTAATTCACCACAGTACAGAATTAAGGATACAAACTATATAATTTATCTCAATAAAAGCAGAAAAACTGTTTGATAAAGTTTAACACCACTCATGATTTAGAAAATTCTCAAAAAACTTGAAATACATAAAAACTTCTTTAATCTGATAAAGTATACCTACGAAAACCTACAACATAGGTTTATAATTAGTAGTGAAACATAATTAGTGGTGAAATACTAAATATTGTTTCCCTAAGTTCAAGAATAAGACTAACACTATTTCTATCAAACACTGTTCTGGAAGTCTTGGCCATTGCCATAAGAGAAAACAAACAATTAAAAAGACTAAAAAGAAGTAAAAGAATATTATTCTCAGATAATATGGTTGTATATAGAGGAAATACAGAAGAATCTCCAAAATATTAAATATGATAAGCAAATTTAGCAAAGTTGCTACCAAAATTAATTGTAAACTTATGTATTAGTATGAAACAATTTGAAAATGAAATTTAAATAACCAATACCGTTTATAATAGCATCTTCAAAACATAAAACACTTAGCCATAACCCTAACAAAAGATGTGTAAGACCTCCACATTGTAAACCATAAAACACTGCTAGAAGAACTTAAAGATCCAAGTAAACAGATAATCAATTTTCGTGGACTGGAGGATTCTATATGGTTAAGGTGTCACTTCTCTCCACATTTATGAACAGTTTCAATACAATTCCAGTCACAAAACCAACAAGTTTTTAAACTGTAATATGATCCTAAATGTATATGTAAACACGAGGATGAAGGATAGCTCCCCCAAAAAAATGCTGAAGAAGAAAAAAAAATGAGGGAACTTATACCACCAGATTTCAAAATTTAGTAAAAGCTATAGTAATTAAGAAGGGTAGTATTAATGCAAACATAGAGAAATAGGCCAATGGAAGAGAATTTATACATGCTAGAACAGACCCACTTGATTTATATCAACGTTATTTATTTGTTTGGTTTTATTTTGAGTTGGAGTCTCACTCTGTCACCCAGGCTGGAGCGCAGTGGCCGCTCCCAGTCACCGCTACCTCGATCTGCTGGGCTCCGGCGATCCTTCCGCCTCCGCCTTCCAAGTAGCTGGAACTACAGGCACGTGCTACCACGCCCGGCTGATTTTTTTGATTTACTGTAGAGATGAGGTCTCGCCAAGTTGCCCAGGTGGGTCTCGAACTCGCAGGCTCAGGCAATCCACTCACCTCAGCCTCCCAAAGTGCTGGGATTACAGGCTGAGCCACTGAGCCCAGCTTAACGTTATTTATAATCTAATGGCAAAAGGACAATTTTTTCAAATTATGGGGCTGGATCAACTGAACATTCATATGCTTACAAAATAATTTCTGATTTCTACCTCACATCATTCATGCAAATTATTTTAGAATGGCCGGGCATGGTGGCTCACTCCTGTAATCCCAGTACTTTGAGAGGCGGAGGTGAGAGGATGCCTGAGCCCAGGTCTTCAAGATGAGCCTGGGCAACTTGACAAGACCTCATCTCTACAATAAATCAAAAAATTAGCCCGGCATGGTGGCACATGCCTGTAGTTCCAGCTACTTGGAAGGTTGAGGAGGAAGGATCACCAGAGTCCAGCAGGCCGAGCCCGCAGTGGCAGTGAGTGAGCCACCGCTCTCCAGCCTGGGTAACAGAGGGAGAAGCCAACTCAAAAAATAATATATTAATTACCTTAAAATGCATCAGAGAGCTTTCAAGTAAAATAGAAAGCAATACAATTTCTAAAAGAAAACTTTCAAGAATATTTTCAAGCTCCTCCTGCAATAGGCAAAGACTTTTTAAGACATAAAAAAAAAAATCCTACTAACTATAAAAAGCAAACTTGATTCATTGAGCTTCATTATAAGGTACTATTAAATGAATGGAAAGACTAGCCATAGACTGGAAAAGGTATTTGCCATGCAAAGGTTTCATATTCAGAACATATAAAGCCTACAAATTCGTAAGACAAAAACAGTCTACTTTTAAAACATATCAAAAGTTAAAATATTAAAAAATGTTCACCATCATCATCACTCACCTTGGAAATGAAAATGAGAAGCCACTGCACACTGACCAGAATGGCGGAAATTAAGAAGACTGACAATACCCAATTCTGACAAGAACGTAGAACTGTTCAAACTTTCCTATGTTGCTGGTAGGAATGTAAAATGGTTCAATCACTTTGGAAAACCACCACCCAGCAATTTTACTTCTAGAAATGAAATAATATGTTCATCAAAAGACATATACAAGAATACTTATAGCAGCTATTTTCAAAATAGTAAAAAACTAGAAATAATTCAAATGTCCATTAACAGAAGAATAAATAACAATCCATTCATTCAATAGATACTGCATAGCAATAAAATGAATGAACATCAACATCATGAATAAATATCACAAACATAATAGGAGAAAGAAATCATTCTTTTTTTTTTTTGAGTTGGGGTCTCACTCTGTCACCCAGGCTGGAGTGCAGTCGCGCACTCCTGGCCACCGCAGCCTCGACCTGCTGGGTTCCAGCCATCCCTCCACCTCAGCCTTCCAAGTAGCCGGAACTACAGGCACGTGCTACCACACCCGGCTAGTTTTTTATTTTGTAGAGATGAGGTCTCACCAAGTTGCCCGGGAAGGTCTCAAACTTGCGCTGGCTCAGGTAATCCACTCGCCTCGGCCTCCCAAAGCACTGGGATTACAGGCTGAGCCATCGAGCCCAGCCTTCATATAAAATCATTCCTTTTATATGAAGTTCCAAGAACAGGCAAAATTATTCTACAATGACAAAAATTAGAATAATGCCACTTAGAAGTGACAGGGAAAAAGGATATTGACTTGTAAAAGGCATGAAGGAGACTTCCAGAATGCTGGAAATGTTCTACCTCTTGATCTGGGTATTTATAAGGGTCTATACACATTTTTAAAAAAAGAAAAACTCTAGTCGGGCTCGGTGGCTCAGCCTGTAATCCCGCGCCTTTGGGAGGCTGAGGTGAGTGGATTGCCTGAGCCCGCGGGTTCGAGACCTGCCTGGGCAGCAAGACCTCATCTCTACAATAAATCAAAAAATCAGCCGGGCGTGGCAGCGCATGCCTGTAAATCCGACTACTTGGAAGGCTGAGGCGGAAGGATCTCTGGAACCCAGCAGGTCGAGGCTGCGGTGACTGGGAGCAGCCACTGCACTCCAGTCTGGGCGACAGAGTGAGAGTCCAACTCAAAAAAAAAAAGAAAAACTCATCATGCTGTATAATTAACATGTGTACATTTTACTGTATGCATATTATACCTCAAATTTAAAAACTGCTACCATAGCAGGCAATTCAAATATACATCTGGAACACATCTTCTTACTCAAAGAATACACTGCATAATTGTTCAAAACTGTCCAAGACTAGGAGTAAAGTAGCCAGGGTAATAGACCCAGTTCTATCATTTAAACAAGTCATTTAATTGGGTCTTAGCTTCTTTATCTACTACAGTGGATTAGTACAGATCATCTTTGAAAGTTATTTCTACATCCAAAAATCTGAGTCTTTGAAATAAACTGTTTAATTAAAAAAACCAAATTCTCAAATTTCAAATTATCATATAGTCACCTAAGGCTTTAAGTCCTAAGGCCTTTGTTACATTTAAATGTAACAAAACTGCATCAGTTCTTGTGATTCTAATTCACAAAGGTTAAAAACAGATAACTTCATCCTGCTCCTGAATTCCCTATGCCTATATTTAAGTTCATCTACTTTAGCCTAAACACTCTGGTGCCACCCCTTCAGCAGCCAAAGAAACCTGACAGCTAGATTACCTTTTTTCTTTTTTCTAAGGATGGGTTATTCATTCTTCCAGGCCTTACTCAACATTATCTTCTTTAAAATGCCATCCCTCCTACAGTCATTCAGTCAAAATTAATTGTTCTTCCTCTGTGCACCTACAGCATGTTGCTTGTACTTCTATTATAGCTCTTATTTCGTTCTGTATTTTAGCTACTTGTTTTCATGTATGCAAGTGGGTCCTTTCCAAAAGAAGGATATACCCATTCAGTCGGTCAAATCAACCAAATCACCCCTGGAAATCAATGGTGACAGCATAGTAAGATCACCTTATATTTGATTCTATGTTGACAGTGGCAAAGCTGGATAGTGAAATCTACTAATATGAAAAGTTGCTATCCCCTACTCAAAGCAGGATGAGATTATAATGAATATTCAAGATACTGAATGCATTCACTAATATTTAAGCAGACGAACTTAAATATAAGTATAGAGAATTCAAGATCAAGATACTGGCTAATTCCAGTCCTTATTTTGGCTTATTCTCTAAGCAGAACAATGAAATAGCCGTAGACAGATAGCTGAATACAGAAGTAGATTAGTCCTGCAATAGGGAAACAAATTATTTATTAATAGACAAATATGTGTTAATAAATAGGCAGAGAGAGGGTAAGTAGACTACCTGGGGATTATACATTCAAGTATTCCTTTTCTGTTAACTGGTTGGCACAACACAACCTCTATCTCCTGGTTGGCACAACACAACCTCTAGCCCCTGATCACAGATGACTAGGACAATCAACGTTCTTCCTCAAAAATTTTATTAACACACTGCAAAAATGGTCAGTCCTCTGAATGGCTCAAAAGGTAATATATAAACAATTAGGGAACTGTTGATGGCACTGTTTTTCCCAATGTGAAGAAGGCAGATCTATGGTAAGAAAAAATGAAGCTTACTTATAAAGTAAAGCAAAGATGAGAAACAGTCCTTAGTACCTTCAACCCAGGGTCCAATTTTCCTTGGGCTTCATCCTGTATTTGAGATAGATACCCCAATATTCTTATAATAAGTATTCCCCTTATTAAAGCTAGGTCAATTTGAATTGTCACTTGAAATCAAAATAATCCTGTTACAGTTGCTTTTAATACCCCCAATTAACCATGCTTCCTAGCATTCACACCCTTGTGTCTCTTACACAGAGACTCTGGGCTGTGCCTGTGACTATTTTGACCAATAGAACACTGGCAGAAATGAGACTGTGAAAGTTTCAGGCCAAGCCCTAAAATGGCCTAGTATGGTCTGCTTCCTCTTTCTCACAATGCTTGCTCTTAGAATACTTCTTGGAACCCAGCTGTAACACCATGAGGCTAAGGAACCAGCCATGTAGAAAAACCCACAAGTAGGAGAACCAAAGCCCTGGCCTACAGTACCAGTTGAGTCTCCAGATGACCACAGCTATATCAGAACCAACTGAAGGAGAACCACCATGTTAATTCATAGAAATGTGAAAGATATTAAATTTCAAGTAACTAAGTTTTGTGATGTTTTATAATGTTAACTTTAACTAATGTAAAAGTTCAATTAACATGCAAGTAACCTGGAATTATATTTTCCTTATACAGACTGTCTTGGAGCAGAGTTGGCAAACTACAGCCTTGAGGCCAACTATAGCCTGCCATCTCTTTTTGTAAATTAACTTTTACTAAAACCCTGTCATGCTTATTCATTTATTTACTGTCTATGGCTGCTTTCATGCTATAAGAGCAGAGCTGAATAGCTGACAGAAATCATACACAGCTCACAAAGCTTAAAAAATTTATTATCATCTAACCTTTTATAGAAAAAGTTTGGCAAACACTGTTATACAGGAGTTGGTATGTGTTTTAATATAAAAATGTCTTAAATTGTAAACCGTCTTTACAATCAACTTCTCACACCTAAAGCATGGCATTATAAATATGTATTTAATAGTTTTAGCTTGACACCATGCAAAGCACATCATATGGTACATACTGAATTGAGTTGTACTGTTTGTTAACAGTTCAGGCTGTGATCAGACTAGCATATAACTCAATGACAAAAAAAACCCAAAAATAGATCCATTACTATTTAGCTGCCTAAAAGTTTCTACTACCTCTAATGAGTTGTCTCATTATTCATCTTTGAATTTCTCATGTATCACATATGACCCACTTCTGAATGGCATTAAGAATCAGAAAGGAATGAATATTTCATTATGATGCATAACTGACAATTTTTTAAAATTAATATTTCACAAACCAATCTGCACAAAAAAAATTAGAAAATTCAAGTCCAGTAGTAACCCAAATTAATGATTCCCAAATCTTCCTACCAAACTTTGGCAATGCTCTAAATTTGATAGATTCACTTTTGGCACCTGATATTTCATTATTTCTCCCCTTTTATACATATTTTTTCCCTTATGTCCAAAGTCATTGTTTCTTCAACTCCAAACACATAAGGACCAATCCCTGGCACCTTTTCCATAGGGTTCACTATCTTCCTCATCTACCAACTAAAAATTCTTCTACTACAAATCAATAATCATCTATGTAAACAGTCTTATTTTGCTATCATTTTACCACCCCACATTACTATACCACTTCTATAACATTTAAAACTTTCAAAACACTTTCTTAACAATAGTACTTTGTATTCCATAACTACAGTACCCACCATAGATGTATGTGGAGAAAGTTTCCTCCACAGGTCTAACAAGCTTTAAAGATAATCAGAGGCAGTTTCCCATATATAAACATTTACCTCAAAAATCTCAAATTCTTCTAAATCTTTACTACATTATAAATAACATTTTCTGAATCTAACTGTCCAAAGTTTATGCTGGAAAATAAAAATTTAGATAAAGCAGAACCCAAACACAGTACTGATCTTTAATGATGCTCCTAAAGTAAGACAAAGTAATAAGGAAAAAGCATGAAGATAAACCAAGATTAAGGTCAGATATCTAAAAGTTGTATTGGTTGCTTTCTATTGTCATGCTCATAAAGGTAATTATATTCAAGTTTATCATAAACAACAACAAATATTAAATGAGTACTTAGTATGTGAGCACACATATTCTTACACTCTCACCTGTCACAACAACACTCAAAGGCAAGTAAATAAGTATTAATTACCATTTTACAGATGAGAAAACTGAAGTTGAGATAAGTAACCCTAAAAATGTCATTTAATTTAGATATAAACCCAGGTGGTGTAATCCAGAGCCTATCTACTATTCGAAGTATCTGTGTAAACCTAAAATATACTATTGTACATTGAAGATATATGTATTATTTTCACAACAGCTTTATTTTAAATATATAATAGCCAAATAATCTTAACTTTTTTTTTTTTTCAGTTGGAGTCTCACTCTGTCGCCCAGACTGGAGTGCAGTGGCCGCTCCCAGCCACCGCAGCCTCGACCTGCTGGGCTCCGGCGATCCTTCCAACTCAGCCTTCCAAGTAGCCGGAATTACAGGCGCGCGCTACCACGCCCGGCTAATTTTTTAATTTTATTGTAGAGATGAGGTCTCGCCTGCCCAGGCGGGTCTCGAACCCACGGGCTCAGGCAATCCACTCACCTCAGCCTACCAAAGGCATGGGATTACAGGCTGAGCCACCAAGCCCGGCTAATCTTAACTTTTTTGAGGGGAGGACTAATTTTTTATTTTCCAGATTTCCAGTATATCAAACATTTTAAATTTAAAAAAAAAAGTAATACCTCAAATACCCCTATAGCACTATTTTTCTAAGCTTAATTGTGGAAACCAGTTACTTACATTCATGTAATTTTTCTGTAAGTCTTAAGGATTTTGCAATTTGAATACTCTGTAGCAAGCAATATAAAATGAAATAAAATTGTACATATTTGGTCAAGTGCAGCAGCTCACACTTGTAATCTCAACATTTTGGGAGGCCAAGGTTATTTGAGGCCAGAAGTTTGAGACTAGCCTGGACAACATAGCAAGACTCCCATCTCTAAAATTAAAAATAAATAAATGCACATATTGTGCAGTGGAACGGATACTTATTTTCATTATACGTTAACAGACCTTTATTTTCATTTATACTTATGAAATTTATTTTCTTTTTCTAAAAATTTTTCCTGTTTGAAAGAAGCCATTTCAGATCAATAATTTTGCTGTCAGTAGTAGAATATAGATAATAGCAATGATAGAATGGTAAGCATTAGGCATGTTCCTAAGATTGGGATTAATATGATTTTACAGCTGGAGAAGATTTTAGGGATCATTTAGTCAACTTCCTGTTTTACAGATTATGATACTAAATTCCCAATGAATGTCATCCAGTGTTCTTTCCTTATATAGTGGTAAAAGAATCAAAACTGGTCAAGTTCTAGTTTTTGCTATCATATCAATAAAATAAGAATATATTCCAATAGTAAAAAACAAAAAAATAAGAGATGGTGATTGAGAAAAAAAGAATACTTTTAAAAGGCAAATCCAGAATAAAATAATTTTTACAGTAGAGATTACTACGGAAAACCACTATTTCCACAGCAAAAAACTAAAAGAATAAATATAAAGATCTTACACAGGTTTCCAAAAGAGCATTTGCAGGGGTAAGACCACAATTTTCTAAAGAGATGTTGAACAGAACTCTGGTTTATCTTGAAAAAGTGTTCAATTTTCAAAAAAGGTTTGGATGTACTACACTAAATAGAGGTTAAACAGTTCCACAATTATTACTCACATCTTTAACATGCTTTAATATACCTCGAATCTCCAAAAGGAGGGATATATTATGTAGCACTCCCCAAATTTACTTAACCATGTAAAAACCTTTTCCTACAATATCTATTACAGTATCACCCAGACAAGTGTTGCTAGAACAAAATTTAGGAAACACTGGGAGGCACTACTTGTAGAAAAAAGACTAAAGACCCACAGGTGATCAAAATAAAGCGTCATAAAAGTGCTGTTTTAGCCGGGCTCGGTGGCTCAGCCTGTAATCCCGCGCCTTTGGGAGGCTGAGGTGAGTGGATTGCCTGAGTCCGAGGGTTTGAGACCCGCTTGAGCAGCGAGACCTCATCTCTACAATAAATCAAAAAATCAGCCGGGCGTGGTAGCGTATGCCTGTAATTTCGGCTACTCGGAAGGCTGAGGCGGAAGGATCGCCGGAGCCCAGCAGGTCGAGGCTGCGGTGGCCGGGAGCGGCCACTGCACTCCAGTCCAGGCGACAGAGTGAGACTCCAATCAAAAACAACAACAACAAAAAAAAAACTGGTAAATCTTACTCTCTATCACATGTATTCTACTGATCTAAAATAACCTTCAATAACCATTTTTATGCAAAGCATGAAAAAACAGAAGTCAGTCATTGTGAGTGCTCCTGTTGTATAAATCAACCACCCTGGGTACTGAGGTGGGGGGAGCGGGGTTTAAGTCACTAACTGTCACACCCTAGTTCTTTTTTTTTGAGTTGGAGTCTCACTCTACACCAAGACTTCAGAGAATCTCTAGAAAAACTGTCTGCCCAGCATACTTTTCCCCTTCTGGTGACAGAATCTCCTCTCCTTAGAAGATTTCCCCTTCCTCTCTGCTATGGTCTGAATATATGTATGCTCAAAAAATTCATATAACAAAACCTAACCCCAAGGTGATGGTTTTTAAGAGATGGAGCTTTTCAGAGGTGATTAGGTAATGAGAGCTCTGCCCTCATGAAGGGGATTAAGGCCCTTACAGAACAGGCTTGAGGGAGCCCTCTTGCCCTTCCACCATATGAGGACACAGCTAAAGGCCACAGCTAGAAGTACTATCCATGAGGAATAGACTAAATTTGCTGTTGCCTCAGTTTTGGACTTCCCAGCCTCCAGAACTGTAAGAAATAAATTTCTGTTATTTATAAATTGCCCAGTCTAAGATATTTTGTTACAGTAGCGTAGACTAAGACACTCTATGTGATTCTGGTGAGGCTATCTATTAGTATCTCACTCCCAAAGATGGATATGTGATAGGAAACCGAAGTCCTCGCCCTCCCAGTTGCAACGATTGGCCCAAAGATGGACATGTGAGTCAAACCAGTTGAAGAAGCATTCTGAAGTTTTATATACAAATATATGAGAAATTCTTTCCTCTGAAGTCATTAGTTCAGAGTGGAAAGCCTTAAATTGCCTATTATTGTAACTTCCCACCTTGCTCCTCCTCAGCCAACACCATCCAAACATCAATTCTGACAAGAAGGAAGTCAGTCTGTAACAGACAAAACAGAGCACTGAAATGGAGAACAAGAGTCCATGATTACATTAATTCTCTAATCACACTCTTTGAGTCCCTAAGTCAGCTCCTTCACTACAATCTGTGGATATGTAAATTCCCCTTTCCACTTAAGCTAATTTTAAATTCAGCATTTGTCATTTGCAATAAAGGGCCTTAATCCACCTACATACTCAAGAAAGAGATATACATCGAAAGAATTTGTAAAGTTAAAAAGTTAATACTCAATCACAGTTACTTGAATAAGTTACTTTATCTCTGCTACAGTTTCCACACTTGTAAAATGGTGGTAATACTTACACTATTATTGGGATTAAATTAATTAATAGGCTCTGTAACAGGCTCTGTAAAGTATTTAACATCTAGCAAGCTCTCAATACAGTTAACTACTAATATTTTCACTAATATAAAATGATGTCCAAAATATGCCCAGAAGGAAAGGGAAGGAGAAAGGTGCAGAATACTATATATGGGCAAGAATCACAACCTCAAATGCCTATGAGGCAGATAAAATAAATAAACGAGAAACTATGGGAAACTGGAGAATACATGTCCTATCTCAAGAGGACGATCACTCTAACCAACTATATTGTCATGTAAGAAAGAGGTTGTGTGCTATTGAATCTTAAGAAGCAAAAAATATGGGTTTTACATTAAATATATTTTTATAAATGTTAGAAACTAATATTTTTTCTAAAAAACACAGTGTGGGTCTAAGGAAACGTGTACTGGTCAATTATATCAGTGGTCTACCAATACGCAAATTCTAATGTATTGTATGATTCTATATATACATATTCAAATATAAGATTGTAGATAGAATAATGAAAACCAAATTTTTTAAAGTGATTAACGAAAAAGAGAGAGAGAGAGTGACAGAGAGAGAAAGAGAGAGAGAAAAAGACACTGACTAGAGAGCAATACAAAGGTGATGAGGCTTAATTTCAAAATTTGCCTTTCTGTATTATTATATTTTGTACAATATGCAAGTATAATTAGTTTTTTAAACTAATTAAAAGCATATGTAAGAATTTAGAAGCTTTCCCAGTTGAATTTTTTAAGCTTTATTTTTTTCAAATTGTACACATTTATGAGGTACATAGTGATTTTTCATACAAATTATGTATAGGTAATCAAATCAGGGTAATTAGCACATCCATCATCTTAGACATTTATCATTTCTTTGTATTGAAAACATTCAATATCTGCCTTCTAGCTATTTGAAACTATATATTAACTATAGTTATCCTCTAATACTACTGAACACTAGAACTTATTCCTTCTATCTAGCAGTAATTTTGTATCCTTTAACAAATCTCCCTAACCTTCTCAGGCTCTAGTATCCTCTGTTCTACTTTTTACTTCTATGAGATCAACTTTTTTAGCTTCCACATAAAAGTGAGAACATGCAATGTTTACCTTTCTATTCCTGGTTTATTTCACTTAACATAATGTCCTCTGATTTCATCCACACTGCCACAGATGACAGAATTTCATTGTTTTTTTATGACTGAATAGTACACCATTGTGTATGTATACCACATTTTCTTTATACATTCATCTGCTGTTGAACACTTACTGTGATTCCACATCTAGGCTATTGTGAATAATGCTACAATAAACATGGAAGCACAGATGTGTCTTCAATATGTTGATTTCCCTTCCTTTGGATAAATGTCCAGTGGTGGGATTACCGGATTACTATTTGTTGACTTTTGAAGAACCTCCATACTGTTCTCCAGAGTGCTTGACATTTCTATCAACAGTGTATAAGAGTTCTCTTTTCTCCACATACTTACCACCACTTGTTATTTTTTATCTTTTTGATAATAGCCATCCTAACTGGGGTGAGATGATACCTTACTGTGATTTTGATTGGCATTTCCCTTATAATTAGTGATGTTGAGCATTTTTCATATATTTGCTGGCCGTCTATGTGTCCTCTTCGGAGAAATATCCACTCAGATCACTTGTTCATTTTTTTTTTTTTTGAAAGCAGGATTTATTAAGAGAATGGAAAAGCTCCCACAGTGGGAGGGGACCCGAAGGGGTTGCCCCATTTGTCCATTTAATTAGATATTTTAATGTTGAGATTAATCCCCTGCCAGATGAATAGTCTGTAAATATTTTCTCCAATTCTCTAAGCTGCCTTTTCACTCTGCTGTTTCCTTTGCTGTGCAATAGCTTTTTAGTTTGATATAATTCTATTTATTTTGTTTGTGTTGCCTGTGCTTTTGAGCTCTTATTCATGAAATCTTTTCCCAAATCAATGTCTTGAAGCATTTCTCCTGTTTTCTTCTAGTAGTTTTAATTTCAGGTCTTACATTTAGATCTTTGATCCATTTTGAGTTGATTTTTGTACAGAGTTAGAGTTGAGGGTCTGGTTTCATTCTTCTGCATATGGATATCCAGTTTTCCCAGAACCATTTATCAAAGAGACTGTCCTTTCTCCATTGAGTGTTCTTGGCACCTTTCTAAAACTCAGCTGGCTGTAGATATATAGATTAATTTCTGGGTTTGCTATTCTGTTCCATTGGTCTTAAATGTTTTTATGCCACTACCATGCTGTTTCGATTATTACAGCTTTAAAGTCTGATAGTGTGATGCCTCCAGCTTTGACTTTTTGTTTTGGTTTGGCTTCTTTGCTCAGGGTTGGCTTTGGCTATTCAGGGTCTTTTGTGGTCCCATACAAATTTTAAGATTTGTTTTTTCTATTTCTGTGAATGTCATTGGTATTTTGATAGGATTGCATTAAATCTGTAGGTTGCTTTGGGTAGCACCCACTTGCAATCTAATTCAAATGTAACTTTTACCATGTGGATATTAATTTTATCAAAGCATAATTTTTAAAGTTTGCATTATAATCAAAATTTCCAGTACCAGTTCTCAAGTGGAAGGGGGAACATTTTTAAATGTTTCTTTATCTTTTTTTATGTCTGAAAATAGTATTTACTGTGTTCAATTTCTTATTTCCTAATATCCAATGGTTTCCAATCTGAATTATACTTAAAAGATTGTTAATTTCAAGTGCACTTTTTTCTTAATTTTTCTAAAAAGAACAGTAAATACAGAATTAAAGGAAACATTTCATTTCTACTTAGCACTCAAATGGTACTTGTTCTCCTCCTTTCATAGGTTTCTGCATTTTTATTAACATTTTCACCATCAGGCAGACACAACTAGCCATGATCCTGAAATCTCAAAGTACTATACAAAGAAATAAATAAAACTATTTACTATAGTAATAGTCATTCATCCTCTGTTGCCCTGAACCCCAAAGTAAAAATACTTATGTTTTAGACCCTTGTTTCAAATCTAACTGAATGTAATATCACACATAATTTTTAGCACGTTTATTTATGTGCTTCCTAAGGATAGAGTAGATTAGTAACTAGAAGGAGAAAGGCGAGTGTGCAAAATCTGAAACGCAAATACAATATGGAACTATACTATGTCTCCACAATGACAAATATTCAAAAGAGAATATAGAAATAATTGCTAAGCATGGTTATATTTGTATTTGAATCCTGGCACTGTCTCTGGAGTAATCTTGAGCAAGTTACTTAATCTCTCTATTACTCAATCAGTGTAAGAGGAACAAGATAGTACTTTATAAAAGTTATAAAGATTAACATAAATGCTTGGCATAAATAAAACATATAAGCACCCAATAAATGTTATCCATAATTAAGCCTGATTAAACAAAAAAATGTTAAACTATGTTCAATATCTTCTAAGAAAGCAAGAACTATGTAACGGTTTTAAAATTTATATAAAAAATGGCTTGATGTAAAAACAGTTTTGGTGTTTGTTACTTAGATTATCTACATAAACATTATAGAATCACATTATTCTTTGAAAGGCAACATAAGTGAAGCATGAATTTGTTAATATTCAACTTGACTGAATAATGTTTTTACACTAGTACTAGAATGTAAGCTTCAAGATGATAAGGACTGAACCTACCATATTCGCTATTGTATCCCTCCCTTAGCACAGGGTCTTGGCACACAGTAGGTGCTGAATGTTCAATATGCTATTTTATATTAACCTCACAAGGTAAGCACAATTACCCCTACTTATAGGTAAGGAAACTGAAGTAAGATGTGGTTGAGCATTATCAAGTGGTAGATGAGGTATAACTTTTTACTCCTATCAGTACTATTTTAATCAGCAGAATTAACCTTCAACATAAACACATTTACAGAATTTCCTTAAGTTGTAATCTCAAATCTTCAGTTTTTACAATATCAAATTTCATTACCCTAAAATAATCCTCATGCAAGCTATGCCCATCAACTAATGCAATACACAAAATTTGATACTATACAACATCTCAAACACACAGCTTTGTTAATATCGTCTTGCTACCAGGAATATATCCCTTCTTTAAAATAGTCAACCCCACTGCATCTACCCTGAACTGTCATTTTAGTAATAATAGACAAGTTCTGCTTTGCTTAAGTGATTCTGGGTAGCTGCTTCCACCCAATATTTTAATCAAATATCTTCTGTGCAATTACTTCATTAGCAGATGCTATGGCAAAAGGGCACAAAAGAAGCAACGAACACAAACACCTATGTAAAGAACTTTAAAAACTACTTTGATAAAGATGTATAACTGCTAGCTAATTGCTCCAAAACAGCATACAAATAGAAAAGGAAGAAAAGATGATTACATATCTGACCAGGTTAAACATATATTATCTCTGTTAGTTCTTAAAACTCTATGAAATAGTTATTGCCATCTTCACTTTGTAGAAGGAAACAAATTCAGAGAGGTTAAATGGAGTTCCAAAATAAAAGGCAAATCAGGGTCTCATATTCAAGTCTGTCTGACAAAAGTCAGACTTTTTAACTATACCATGCAACCTCCCACTTGTACATAATTTCAAGATACAGAGAACATTTATAAGCACTGTACGAAAACAAAGAAAGACATCATTAAATAGAATAATTCCTACGAGAGATTTTGTTGATAAAGTCAATCTTGAGCTGAGTCTGAAACTAAATGCAGAAAGAAGACTAATGCCACAAAAATTTCTAATTGAAAACAAATCTAAATGCTTTCCTTCAGCTTATAATGGCAGAACCTAATCTCAGAATATTTTATCATTTCTCTCACTTCTTATTCTTTTGCATTTTTAATGTATTTCATATGTCCCTCCTCCGTAATCATTACCATTTAAAGAAAGAAAAAAATTAAGTCTAATATCCTATGTTTCTCTTTACAGTTGATCAGAATGACAAAAGAAGAAACATATATTGCCATACAAACCTGAAGTGATCTTAACGAATGACTGCTTCACTTCAGTAGTAAGAAAAGCTGAGAGTTACATAATATGCTCAAGATTATAAAATTTTACCAGCCAGACTAGTATTAGAAAACGCATCTTCCAGTGTTCTTTCTATGACCCAATGCTCCTTAATTTTTTTTTCCCAAAGTACCAATGACAAAGAAGAATGGCAAGACCTGGAGTTCACTTGAAATACAATGGACTCACCTGAAATTTCTTTGGAGTTTCTGACGTTATCTTAAAGTTCATGTGAGTTCTGTGTGCCTAATTTACTCATGACTATATTTATATTAAAGTTTTTAAATTATACACTCTCAAGTAAAATTGATACTTCAAAAATTATTATATGTGTTACCACAGCTTAGATTCTAAGCCTTAGAGTATTCCTTGACACAATGCCATGTACCCCAAACTGAGAAGAAGAGCACAAATCATGGAAACACTTCTTTTACCATATCTCATTTTCTTGCTCTTTACCTTTCAAATTAAAAATTTTTTTAAGTACAGTAAATTTAATCATACTCTTTCGAAATTTGGCAAAGCTACTGTGAAAGTTATTGGGGTTGTTCAATTACAAACTTTTCAAGAAGTTCTATATAGTTAAAATTAATTGATTAAATACAAATTAGCTTACAAATTCATTAAACAACCTGGATAGAACTTCCACTTGGCCATATTTCGTTAGACATTTGTTTTTTGAGAGGTCGCTCAAAAGAATATTGTTTTGTTTTTGTTTTTGTTTTGAGTTGGAGTCTCACTCTGTCACCCTGACTGGAGTGCAGTGGCCGCTCCTGGCCAC